>NC_054748.1:27420670-27480670 GCF_018143015.1 Lytechinus variegatus | reverse complement strand
AATTTTAGATGTTGACGTTGCTGGCTATCCATAGTTGTGATTGATCGGATCAATCGCAACTCTTTGTAAGACGGGCCCCTGATTTCTTTGGTCCTATTGGATTCCTGCATTGTCAATGTTTTAGTGATTTAAATATATAGGCCTACTTATACTTTTTATTTATTTTTTTTTTCACAGATATTGTTGATATACTGATGATGAGGATTGAAGAGTACCGTGAAACGATGGTCCCTATTAGGAACAAGAAACCGGATCCACTGAGCAACCCCAAATACCACGACAACTGCTGGGTTCCGTGGAGAAACGATACGGACTCAACACCCGACCAAGGACTGAATTATAATATTTTACGCCCGGGTCCGTACAGTACTAACGCCAGAAGTCAAAAAGTGGTTATTAAAGGCATAGATTAGTAGTGGGAGAGATGGGGCTTTTGAGACTTCAATAATTTGCCAGCTGGAATGAAATTTAGTGCATTATGATCTTATATTACTAATTTGGGATATATTCAGTTTATTTAACCCTTAGCGTACCGGGGGGGGGGTCAAATTGACCCCCCTCGACACCACATAATTTTTTTTACCGCGCTGCTCTCTTGCATCTTTTGAGACATCTTTTGTAGGGACAGTAATTTTCCATAATTATAGAAAAAGGACGGAATTTTTAAAAATTGAAAATCACAGAAAATGTATATTTTTGAACAGAAATTACTCCCAAATCCTCAACGAAATATGAATATAAACTGGCCACAAAACACGATCTCACTTCGCTGCAGTCATCCACACATGACTGCACTCATTTCCATTACTCAATCGTATCGAAAACATTCACAAGCGCAAGCTATCTGAGCGCGACCTAACATTTCTCAATGAATGTAGAATAAAGTCAGGAACACGGCCGTGTGTCTGCCTTCTACATTCGGACATAACATCACGATCGCGATACTCCTCATATTAAAAATGGTGGATAGGTGGAAGTCGTGAGCTGTCCAAAAAGTCCCCAAATTATCAATAAAATCTCATTCAAACATAAAATAATGCTAATAATGTGAAAGGTGAGGATGTATTCATGTTAATTATGCTTCTATAAATATTTTTTGTAGTAGTATATGTATCTCTTCGATATACAATAGATTTAAAAGCAATGTCAGTAAAGTGGCAGATACAAAGTTTGACCAGTGCGAGCATTTTGACATCACTACTCATTGCGTATTTATTTCCTATGTAAACGGAATTGTCACTTTTTCATGTACAGAAAGTCAATGGGGATACAGAAATTCCTTCTTCAGACATGCTGAAACGGAATTAAAGATTTTCTGAAAAGGCGATTTTTTGAAATGGAAATCACTGTTCCAATGCCTGTCAGACTCAAAATTTGCTCCAAGACACGATTTCATTTGCAAAGTCAATTCAAATAGTATTTTCCTCAAAATATATTTGTATGATTATTTTTACTTTTGCTGGTTTAAATGGATTTATTTTTAGCTGATTATGATTGCAATTGGGTTCCTGACATAGTTCATCATAAAAAACAAATTCACCAATTCCAATTCATGCAATTTTTGCGACCATTGCGCGATCAGCGGTCGAGATCTGAAGTGTGGTCAGATTGACCCCTGCCCCCATTACAACCTGGTCTGAAATAGCCCGGTTAAATTAGGGTTAAGCAAATTGGATAATGCATTAGAAAAATATTGCAAGCTGGTAGACATGGAGTCACAAGTCTATCACTGAGTGCAAGACTCAATTCCGAGTTTTTTGTCTCACCTGCATAGCAGAGTGAGATTATAGGCGCCGCTTTTCCGACGGCGGCGTCAACATCAAATCTTAACCTGAGGTTAAGTTTTTGAGATGGATCATAACTTAGAAAGTATATGGACCAAGTTCATGAAACTTGGCCATAAGGTTAATCAAGTATTTCTGAACATCCTTTTAGAGTTTCATGTCACATGACCAAGGTCAAAGGTCATTTAGGGTCAATGAACTTAGACCATGTTGGGGGAATCAACATCAAAATCTTAACCTGAGGTTAAGTTTTTGAAATGTCATCATAACTTAGAAAATATATGGTCCTAGTTCATTAAACTTGGACATAAGGTTAATCAAGTATCACCAAACATCCTGCATGAGTTTTAGGTCACATGATCAAGGTCAAAGGTCATTTAGGGTCAATGAACTTTGGCCGAATTGGGGGTATTTGTTGAATTACCATCATAACTTTGAAAGTATGTTGGTCTAGTTCATAAAACTTGGACATAAGAGTAATCAAGTATCACTGAACATCCTGTGCGCATTTAAGGTCACATGACCAAGGTCAATGAACTTTGACCATAATGGGGGTATCTGTTGAATTACCATCATAACTTTGCAAGTTTATTGATCTGACTTTTGAAACTTGGACATAAGAGTAATCAAGTATCACTGAATATCCTGTGCAAGTTTCAGGTCACATGATCAAGGTCAAAGGTCATGTGAGATCAATGAACTTTGGCTGCATTGGGGGTATTTGTTGAATTACCATCCTATTTCTGTAAGTGTATTGGTCTAGTTCATAAAACGTGGAAATAAGAGTAAGCAAGTATCACTGAACATCTTGTGTGAGTTATAGTAGTTTTCAAAGTCAGCACTGCTGCTATGTTGAATCGCGTGATGCAGGTGAGACGGCCAGAGGCATTCCACTTGTTTAAATTAAATTAAAGCATTTTTTTTGGCATTTCTTTTCTAAAAGTATATTTCTTATTTTAAAGCATATTTCTTTTTTTTAGATAAAGCATATTTCTTGTGTTGGTGCAAAGAAAATTAACCCTAAATAGAATGGGCTATTTCGACGCCTAAGAAGACGGGGGGGGCTGATTCAGCCCTCCCCCTTATGATCTTGACCGTCGATCGCGCGATTGCAACGAAAATTGGCATGCGTGTTACCCGTGGCATTATCTACAAACTATCATATCAAATTCGGCAAAAAATCTCATTTTTGTTTATTTGTGTATTGTATTTTACAAACTATTGTGATACAAAACTAATATGGAGCCACTTTTGCCCAAAGTAGTATGTTTTGGATCCTCTAAAATCAGTTGATTTCGAGTCTTTCATCTTGAATCTTTTGTCACGATATGTTTAGTGGTGATGGAACATATTTTTCTACATTAAATAGTTCTTTGTACTTTGTAAGAACGATCTACATTTCCTTCATTGATGTTTAGTGGTGTTTAAATCTTACACTGTAAAAATCATTTAGGTGACCATAACCCCAAGTGTTAAAGGGGACATGCCAGGTTGAAAATAAAATGATTTGAACAAAGAAAGAAAATCAAACAAAACATTGAAAATCCAATAAAGATTTTCACGATTTTGTTCAAACAAATCTATGCATGTCTTCATGAATATTGAATGAGCAAATTGATTATGTGATATCCCCACTTTTCTTTTGTACTTTACTATATAAAGTTATTCAAATTTTGTCCTCCAAGAATTAAAAATATTGGATTGACAACTGATTTAATGCATTCGCTAATCATGACTGTAACTTATGACAAAGAATACACATCACACATACCTACATGTATGATAACAGGAAAAAATTATGATTTCATGTCATAACATGAAGTAGGGACATGACATTATCAGCCCACCTAATGAATATTCATGATGACATTGCTTATAGCTTTTTTCACAAGATATTGCTAAACTTTAAAATTCAATAACTTTATTATCAGATTTCATGAATTTCTTTTTTCAGTATAATACTTGGTGAATTTTACTCTATAAAATTTCCTTTAAACTATTTTTTTTAGTTGGCCATGAATTACATTGTCCACAGTAGGCCTACAGGTAAATTGCCAATTCGTCTAACTTCCAACTCGTCCTCTCACTTCATGGTCTACCTTCATTTAGTCTAATGCCATTCCATCCATTAACATTCCGTTGGTCCAATAATCATTTGGAGTAATCACTTCTAATCACCATTTGGTTTAATATCCATTTCGTTTTCATTCATTTTGCACAATTAATACTTCAATTAGACCAAATGGTATATGGACTAAATGGCTATTGGACCAACTGGTTATTAGACGAAATGGTGAGTGGACAAATTTGCAATTAGTCCATGTGGATAGTGGACGAAGTGATGGTAGACCAAATGATAGTAGACGGAGTTGGCAATTGGACGAAATGAAAACAGACCGGCCTTTATACTTGGGTGCGTGTGTGTGGATGAGTGTGAGGTGTGCACGAGTGAGTGAGAGGGGGGGGGGCGAGTGAAAACAACCAATGTACCAAGAATGAAGCTTTTGGTCTTCGAACAAAAGTGAGCAGAAAAAATTGAAGATGGTGGGGCAGGGGGAAGCACACACACCTTTCCTGGGGAAAAGAAGGGAAGGTGGCCCGGGGGGGGGGGCCACTTCCATTCACAAGTGGATACCATGCGCGACCATGGGGTCTCGAAAAGCACCCTAAACACGTAATTTCCATATTCTGAAAATGCACCCCTTAACAAGTATTGGCGTGTGAAACCCTACCCTTAACAAGTATTGGAAACAAAACGATATACTCTTGGCAAATATTCCCTGAAATGAACCCCTAAACAAGTACAGGAATGTTTTATTGTTACGGGTCCTTCGGTCGTCGGCTTTACCTTATTTGGTTTAGTACGACCCCATCTTCTACACCTCGCGCAAATCGGACTCTAAACACGAAGTGTTGGGGCAAAAAGGACATCCTTTATAAAACATTTGAATTTTGTTTTATCATCCCCGCAAATTCGACCCTAAACAGGTAATTTTCCTAGCGAAATAGATACCCTTTTTTCATTATTTTTGTGTTTTTGACACCCTTATCACGTTACGTACGTAACGTGCCCTATCGTGAAAAAGACATCCTTTTTACGTGTTTTTTTGGTCGCGCATGGTATCCACTCGTCAATGTAAGTGGCCCCTCCGGGGAAGGTGGGTTAAAGGTCAAGTCCAACTCAGAAAAATGTTGATTTGTATCAACAGAGAAAATTCAGACAAACATGCTGAAAACTGCATCAAATCAGACGTAAAATAAGAAATTATGACATTTTAAAGGTTTGCGAATTTTTCACACAATAGTTATGCACAATTTAGTCACATGCAAATGAGAGAATCGATTATGTCCCTCGCTCACTATTTCTTTTGTTTTTTACTTGAATTATACAATATTTCAATTTTTGTCTCTCCTGCATAGCAGAGTGAGACTATAGGCGCCGCTTTTCCGACGGCGGCGGCGGCGTCAACATCAAATCTTAACCTGAGGTTAAGTTTTTGAAATGACATAACTTAGAAAGTATATGGACCTAATTCATGAAACTTGGCCATAAGATTAATCAAGTATTACTGAACATCCTAATAGAGTTTCATGTCACATGACCAAGGTCAAAGGTCATTTAGGGTCAATGAACTTAGACCATGTTGGGGGAATCAACATCAAAATCTTAACCTCAGGTTAAGTTTTTGAAATGTCATCATAACTTAAAAAATATATAGACCTAGTTCATTAAACTTGGACATAAGGTCAATCAAGTATCACCAAACATCCCGCATGAGTTTCACGTCACATGACCAAGGTCAAAGGTCATTTAGGGTCAATGAACTTTGGCCGATTTGGGGGTATCTGTTGAATTACATTCAAAACTTTAAAAGTTTTTGGATCTGATTCATGAAACTTGGACATAATAGTAATCAAGTATCACTGAACATCCTGTGCAAGTTTCAGGTCACATGATCAAGGTCAAAGGTCATTTAGGGTCAATGAACTTTGGCCGATTTGGGGGCATTTGTTGAATTACCATCATAACTTTAAAAGCATGTTGGTCTAGTTCATAAAACGTGGACATAAGAGTAATCAAGTATCACTGAACATCCTGTGCACATTTTAGGTCACATGACCAAGATCAAAGGTCAATGAACTTTGGCCATAATGGGGGTATCTGTTGAATTACCATCATAACTTCGCAAGTTTATTGATCTGACTTTTGAAACTTGGACATCAGAGTAATCAAGAATCATTGAATATCCTGTGCAAGTTTCAGGTCACATGATCAAGATCAAAGGTCATGTGAGGTCAATGTACTTTGGCCACATTGGGGGTATTTGTTGAATTACCATCCTATCTCTGTAAAGTGTATTGGTCTAGTTCATAAAAGGTGGAAATAAGAGTAACCAAGTATCACTGAACATCTTGTGCGAGTTATAGTAGTTTTCAAAGTCAGCACTGCTGCTGTGTTGAATCGTGTGATGCAGGTGAGACGGCCAGAGGCATTCCACTTGTTACAGATTTGACAACTTGACTGAACCATGTAATGTTAAACAATGTTAATTCCACGTGTTCAGGGAGAAATAAAACTTTGTTTCAAAGGACAATGAGGAAAAATTAGAATTTTTCATATTTCATCAAATAAAATACAAAAGAAAAAGTGAGTAAGTGATGTCAACAAGTCTCATTTATACCGACCATAATTATGTGCATATAACTATCGTGAAATTCAGCGAAAATTTATAATGTCATAACTTTCATATTTTACATCCGATTATGATGGAATTTTCAGTGTTATGCTCGTTGGATTTTTCTCTTTTTATTCAAATCAATTTTTTGTTGGGGTGAACTTGTCCTTTAAGTAAAGATTCAGAAAAGTCCTTGCATCAAAGCCAAGCCCCCCCCTCCCCTTCACCAGAGCCAACTTTTTGTTGTTGTAATTAAAAAACTTGTAATTACTTTGAATGTTAATGCATGTGATCGAAGGATAATATGTCTCCATTGTAACTAAATAAGTTGCAGCAGTGATTATCTTATACACGTGGTTTAAACCAGTTATCAATACATTTTTCATTGTTTTAGAACACTGAAAATTTGAGTAAGTACGTTTCCATACAATAAAGTAAAAGAAAAAGATTCTCAAAAGAATTTACAGATAATACAAGGAAAAATAGTGAGTCTATGACATATCGTCATTCTTATTGACATACCAGAATGTTAGTATGTTTTGTAAAAATAACTTAATATATGAAATGTATTATTTCACTTTCAATTTTTTTTGTTTTCAGTATTATCTTTGTTTCATATTTAATTGCAAGGGGGTTATGCATGCTTGTGGATCTACCGTGTGAGTAAAAAAAATTGACACCTCACAAATCCCAAATTAAGGGGGAAAATGTGTCATGAACACATAGTTATTATATATGACCTGAAAGAGTGTTTCCTTCCAAATAATTTGATACCATACTTATGTGGTATGTGCTAACACTTGGATGACCATGCAGGATGTATTCTTTCCAGTGATGTAAATTTTAATTTGCGCCAAAGACAGACAGGACTGCTATAAATGAAATCAGGTGTCAATGATGTCATAATCTTACAGGGGTTGTATTAAAGTCCATTACAAAACACATTTAAAATAATTTACATTATAATTGTTTAATGAACTCTTTTGAGTAAAAAGGATTTTCAAATATACGTTTACCAACTCATGTCATGCATGTAGGATTATGACATCACTGGCATCTGGATTCATTCATTGCAGTCATACCTTGGCGCAAATCAAACTTTACATCCACGCAAAGAATATACTGATTATATAAGTGTGAAAGACATACCACGTAAATATGGTATGAAATTAATTGAGAGAAGATACTCTTTCAAGCCATATATAATGATCATGTGTTGATGACATATTTCTTTCTTAAATTGTGGATCTGTAAGGTGTCAATTTGTTTTTTACTCACACGGTAAATTGCTTTTTGTCATAACATAAAGAGTGTTCAAATAAGGAAATGTGTAGACTTCAATAAAAACGAAAGACACATAAAATCAAAATTGTAAAATGGAAAAAAAAACAAAAAAACTGCAGATTCATACACATTTATCTCATTATATAGTGAGTTTATTCATCGTAATAGAAATACAGCACATTTAAAGCAAGGTGAAATTCTGAAAGACTTGGTCTATACCATTGGCTAGGCAAAAGAAATAATTTCTGTCCATTACTTTTCTGAAAGAAATGCACAATAATGGAATAAGCTAAACAAGAAAAAACAGATTCACTGCGACAAAATAATATGCCCTGATAACAAAAATATTATTCATCAGATTACTTTTGGGGCCTTTGCCAACACACGTAACGTAAAAATGAAATGTAAATCAATAGTCACGACAACGAAACTTACCCCAAACCGACCCATGTATATACCGTTCGATAAAATGTGTGTCGAAATGGGATCGGATTCACCTGTATAACTATAGCGTTACAGATTTGAACCAACCACAAAAGTGCAATTTACATAAATATATGCTGTAACAAAGCGTGGCGCTAGTACCAATGGAATGGGTGAAAGTATGCAAGCGAATTCAGTAAGATATTTGTTTAAAAAAAGACACATTTGTATCTTTTCCTAGCGCCAGGCAAATGATTTTCACATTGGTCAAGGGCGATTAGCCACGAAAATATCAAAACATAATCCCTCGTAAGTTCCATTAACATATAAATTACCGCTTTATGCTTTTTAAGTGGCTTGAAGAGAAGCAAGAACAGTTTAGAAAATACTCTATGTCCTAGGCGGAAGGACCTTTTCATCATTGAAAAACTCGGTACTCGTAACAAATGATCTAGTAAAAGTTTTATTGAGTGCAACAACAACTAATGTATTTAATACATTGTGTAAAAATCTTCAGCCATTAAGTGTCAAGTAATAAAGATGAATCTTCATCAATAAAAGATAATGCTTTCAGTGTTGAAAAATAATTGGAAAAAAAAAGATACCACAGATCAAAACAACACAGACCGCTCGTTTTTATAGGGCCTATACTCTCCATTCTTCCTCCATCTGTTTTTTTCCTCTTTTATAATCATTTCTTTTTTTCTCACTATACTTGCAAATCATGGAATGGTCTACGTATGGTGTCACCACTGGATGGTATACAAACCTTCAGAGAAAATGGGTTGATCCTCTACATCATAACTAACTGAAATAAAAATTTACCATTGCAATCTACTATCACCTTCCTTTCAGCAAATTGTTGCTCAATGTTTCGCTTCTTTACAATCAATACGACTTTATATCATAGTTAAGATTTAGTTTGAACACTTTGAATGAAAATCTGTATATTAGTTGTTGGCAGCGTTGGCTTTCCATAGTTGTGACTGATCGGATTAAAATGAACTCTGATTAAGACAGAAGTACATGACTCATTGACACCATAGGGCTAATATCCAACTTTGGATGCTTTAAGATTGTCATCCTTGGGTTTAAGATTCTCGTCCTTCTCCCGCAGGTCCTCCAACATGGTCTTCACATACTCTCTCTGATCAGACAGGTGGTTGTTGAGGTTCGAGGATTTACTGCCTGGTTGCAGCAACCGCTGCACGTCCTTGGCGTTGTAGACAACAAAGAAGGCCTGGCGGACGTCACCTCCAGAGCTCTGCATATTGACAAGAAAAGATGGTCAGCCAAGAGATGAAATTCCATTTCCAAAGCATGAAAGAAAAATACATCATCATTAGAAAAAATAGTTTGGCAATTCTATCATGGATCGGGATGGCTATACTTCATACCGTCACACTATTATTTACTATGTGTATTTTGCCATGTTGTGCACATCGTTTTGTGGAGAATTTGAATTGTCATATTTCGCATTCGGTTTTCATTCTTTAGATTATCTGTCAAGGAATACATTGAGAAGTCTGAGCTATAGGCAACCCTAAATGCCATAAGACAACAGAACCATGACCAGAATGTAGACTCCTCAAATAGTGATAGAAGAATGGTTATAGGCCCATAAAAGGAACAGGACGAGACCTGAGATGCCTAGAAATCGGTATGGCAAGAGTCAGAGTCTTTTGTCTCAAAAGACGTCTAGTTCTGCCTCCTGCAAGGTAATCTCCATTTCTCAGAGTTCTTTGTTCCTCACATTGTGTTAGATAGCAAAAGTTTTAACAGTTACACCGTGTCCAACGCTTCATAATGGAGAAATAAAATCTTAACTTACCAGCTGCACTGCAATCTTTTCTTCTCCTGGCTCCATGTCCACCACCCCCTTGGACTTCAGGTATGACAATGCCTTGGAGATATCCCGTCGTATGAGGGCGCTGTCCACCATGGAAGGCATCGTCCCACGTTGATTGATGTACTCTGTCAAGGTCTGGATATGGGTGGTTCTACCGAGGTGGGTGAAAGGAGTCAGTATGCAGTGTTTGGCCAGGCTGGCATACAGAGGGTTGATTTTTACTTGACAAGGTTCTTCCGAAATGCTGTTGTCCAAATTATCATCAATGGAGATCTCAGTTTCTGAATGGATAATAGACAATTGCTTTTCATTAGTGATTACATTAAGAAGTTACAAATCAGTAATGGTCGTAAAAGTTCCTGAAAGCTGTATTGCACAAAAAATGTAAGCTCATTTAACAAATAAAATATCCTCTAATACCGTGTTTGATTCTAAGTGTGTTGTGGGATTTCATTTACCAAACCTAACGTTGAACTTTGCATAGAGTTCGCACAACATACAAATTTTATTTATCTTAATGAGAACTCATTATCGTCCACTAGATTTGCCTAAACTGCCTTTGACGTCGTTATTTCACATTTTATTTTCTAAATCTAATGATAACACATAAATAATTCACCTTGATAATTGCAGGCAAAAACTTGGAAAAAAAAACATATAGGGCATATTTATTTGGTATCTTCAAATGAGTTTCAACTATCAACAATAAACTTTTCTTCCACAGTTACTACCAATGTGACGACTGTTGCCTTCCGACGAAAAAAAACTTTGCGTCCCGAGAGGACCAAGATAACACCTTAGATTGCGAACATAACACTACAGTTTTTCCTGTGAACAATACCAATCATCATTCATAGTTACTCGTATTGACATCTTGCATGCTCATATTCGTTGCCAATGCCTTGGTTCTTAGTCTCTGTTTCCTGCGCTGCTGAAGGCTTGAAAGAGTGTAGAGGTAAGGGTTAATAGCGGAGTTGATGGGGAGAAGAACTACAGCTGACCAGGCATACATGTCGGCAGGAATTTCGGCAGCACCGGTTTTCGCGAGAATTCCTACGAGTAAGATAATGGAAAACAATAATGTTTAGGGGCCCATTTTATAGACTATTACAACTATGGTAACTCTGCCATTTGTATAGCAACTATGGACACTTTCCTTATGAATGGCTGCTCAAAAGCTTTCACCAAATGGTAGTTTCCATTATGCCCTCGTATAATTGTGGTTAACGTAATGGCAAAGTTACCCAATTTCTAAATCTTAAGAAACGGGCTCAATAATGTAAGGTTAACCGCCTTGCGTGAAGATGAAGTGTGGTCTCTATAAACAGGAGGGATAGCTTTCTGATTACACTAACTTTTCTAACTAAAGGAGAAAATACATTCTTTCTTCATTATGGATACAGAAGCCACTAAAACTCGAAATGATATGTGGCATTGGATTGTATTGTATTACTCTATCAATTAATATTACTATTTACCCATGATAATAACAGGCATCCAACAGCAGAAATCTGTGCCTACAATAAGCGCCATCTTGGACGCTAATTTGATCTGACCGTTCAGCCGTCTGCTATGTGATGTTTGCTGCTTCCGACCGGCCATTCGTGCGGACGACATGTACACCTCAGCGAAAATGACGACATAGCAGATGAGCGTCACCATGAAGCTGAAGAAATTAATTCCCAAGAAGATAAAGACAGAGTACTCCCATCCAGGTTCTGTTTCCGGTGTGAGGGGAATGGCAAGGCAGACGCTGGACTGCCCGTAGAAATGCCCAGCATAGTCTGGCACCAGGAGTGGAACTAGACTGAGTAGGAACGAAAAGATCCAGGTCGCGACGATGAGGACCAGCGCCTTCTGTGGTGTTAGGTGAAGCCTCTGCCTGAAGGGAAAGACGACGCAGAAGAGCCGATCCAAGCTAATGATCATGACAAGGAAAACAGAGACCTCGCTGGAGAGCATCGATAAGAACCCTGCGGTCTTGCAGAGGACACTGCTTCTCCACGACTCAGAGTGTAGGTAGTACTGTCCACGGTAAGTCTCGTCTGTGGCGGCAATGATCATCATGTAGACTCCCATCATCAGGTCGGAAACCGCCAGATTTGAAATCAAGTGGGACTGGACCTGATTGAAACAAGAAAAATGAAAGCTCCCCTGGTAAAACTATTGAACTGATTGTAGTGACATTGACGTTACTTGAGGAGCAGTAATGCATGCAGTTTGACTTGATATGCAAGCACATCACATAAAATCAGTATATGGAGTCATATCCTTCATGGACCACTTTTCACTCGACAGTATTTATATTCTCGATACAAACATATACAGACAGGAAATTTTGGACTTATTCCAGACCTACCTGGCTATTCTCCACTCGCTTGCGTTGGAGGATGCGATAGGAGACCACGAAGGTGTTTCCTATCAGAGCACTGATACCCAACACCCACATCAGGATGCGAAGCAGTTCATTGTTGAGTAGGTTATCACACGAGGAAAAGCGGTCTTTCTCTGTGTGGCAATGGACGTTTGAATCGAGTAAGCAGCAGAATACAAAATTATCAACGTGCCTGTAACAAAGCGATGAAAACAAAACCAATTCGAAAAGTGTATATACATTTAAAGAATTGCATATAATTGATGAACAAGAGAAAGAAGTTAGTTGAGCACACACATTCTATGAATGGGTGGATGTCAGGACTTGAACGGCTGCACGTCCTACTCCGAACTGTCGGTCTATGGAGCACTTTGCGCAGATGTAGGAGGTTGGTTTGGCACAGAGGCAGAGGCTGCCATTGCATTCCTCTTGGCTCTCTAGAGTATCAGAAAGCTAAAAGTTTATCACATCTTCAGCCTTTCAGCGCATATCACTACCATGTGACGTCTTGGTGCGCTTCCAAACAGACTTTTGATACTATTTCTGTGGCTCGATCTAACCCGGAAAAAACTGTTACAGCGCACAAGCATTTCAAGGAACAAAGTCCAAACATGGAGCCTACCACAGTGTCTCACCTGGGTTGAGTGCAGCACAATGTGGATCAATTTCTTGCTCCTACTACTGATACGACATTTAGTACTTCTACCAGTAATACTAATGTATTGCTATATATTACCGCCAAACTAGTACTAACGCTGCTACAACTTATTCAGCCACTACTACTACTGCTGCTTCTGCTATTTCTATTGCAACTACTACTACTATACTTCTACTACAACAACAACAAGAACAACAACTACTATTGTTACTACTACTACTACTACTACTACTACCACCACTACTATTACTACTACTATTATTATACTTCTACTAATTCTATTTCTACTACATCTATTCTACAATGGACTCCTATTTTCATCGAAATGCTTTACCAGACACACAATTCATTGCCAACCCAATAGCATGAGCTTTAGATTGTTAATAAATACCATTTCCTACTCACAATTCTGTCAGTGTATTGTTAACTCCCATGAAGAGATCTTTGTTTTTAGGTCCAGCATCCACTGAGGTATGGGTGATGTCTCTGTAAAATAGAAAGAAGAAGGGGACTCGTTTCATGATAATTACAAAGGATATTTTGAAAATCAAACCTAGGTTTAACCCTAGTTTAAACTGGAATTTTAAACCAAGGTCCTACGGAATTCTGGGCTTTATAATATTTCTTCTGTTTTGGAGGCAATTATAACGCACCAATCAATGTTAAAATTCATTATACTTTGTATTTTTCTATTCTTCCCATATCTAGACTCCGTTTGTGTATGTAAATACTTCTCTTTGTCTCTTGGAAAGAGATGTTTAATGAAACTAACCTTCAACACATTGTTGTATAAGCAGAGATCAGGAAATACCAAGATATTGGCAAAGTGTGTAACATGTTTGTCTTTGGATCAATCCGAAGCAAAATCTCTTTAATTGTATAATATACGAATAAATAAAATATACCTACAAATATAAACATCAATTATATATTACGTTTTTAAATATAGTTACCACTAGAATTAGTCTGGTTACTTTTTATCAAAATATTTGACCTGCAATAAATAGTAGGGGACCAAAACTGTATCATTAAGTGCCATCACCGTGTGTTATCACCTATCCCATTCCCACACATAATGCATGGTAGAGAACTCGGGCAATATAAGCATACACACACACACCCTTATATACATACCAGTGTTGTAGTGCCTTGATGCTCGGCCTTGGCCTTAATGCGCCTTAAGGCCTATTTTTTCAAAGCCTTGGCCTTGAACATTCAAGCCTTGGCCTTGAGAGGGCCTTGGCCTTGGCCTTGAGGATTTTGAGCCTTGAAATTTCAAGGCATTTTCAAGGCATTTTCAAGGCTTTTTCAAGGCATTTTGTATTTTGTACTGTCATTTGTTTTATATAAGTAATTATAAGTGTTTCAATTGTTCTGTATATCTAGTGACACTAAATACTACCATTCAGCAGTAGCAGCAGTAAGTGTACTTAGCAGTGCCATCAATTGCAATTATCATCACATAATTATGTAACAAAGAGAAGTGATGAATATTAATATTATTTATTGGTTATATGTTGTAATCATGACTAATAAGGATGACAATATCAATAATAATGATAATAATTATGATTAGGATTATAGTCAGTGGCGTAACTACAGGGAGGGCACGTGCCCCCCCCCCCACCCCAATCGGCTGACTAAAAAAAAGGGGGAAAGGAGAAAAAGAGGGAGAAAGGAAAAGAAACGTAGTGGGAAAGAAGACATTATTGTTCATTATAATGTTATAATTATGTTATGTTACATTAAATAAGAAACATATTTTTCATAACTTTATGAAACATTATTTGCTCAGGGCATATGTCTTCATTGTTCCTGGTGCTCGCATTGTCTGTTTACCGAGATAATCCTGTTATACTAAAACCTCCCGTTTTCAAGTCAATATACACCAAACTACCAAATATATTTCCTCGCACTTCGAGTTATTGTTTTACATGTACAATAGTATGCTTCTTTTTCATGAATACTTTAAGTGACGTCCCATTTTAAGGTCTTAATATAAAACATTTCCTGTCCGTGCTTACGTTCGCAGTAGTGGATTGGTGAAATATGTCTGCTCCCCATCAATTCCTAGAATGAGTCCGTTAAATGTCCTTTTTTCTGTTTTCTGATCTGAATATAAAAAATTTTCAGCTCGCGCTTCGCGCTCGCATCATTTGGTTAGTGAACTACGTAAGGTCTTCTTGAATTCCTACAAACAAGCCTTAAAATGATGCCCCTCTTCATGTCTGAATTTCCTAAATTTTCAGCTCGCGCTTCGCGCTCGCAAGATTGAATTAGTGACATGGGTATGTTAATCATGATTACAAGTGCTTTATGTGCATGTTTATATGTAATTCTAACAAAATCAGCAAGCGCTTATTGGAACTCCCATTAGATGACTATGGTGATATGTGTATAATCTTAATAGATTCCTAAAATATAGTCCTTAAAATCTTCCTGTTTGGGGTCAATATTTACAAAAATTCCAGCTCGCGCTTCGCGCTCGCATTATTTAGCGAGACAGGTACGTATCATTATTAGAAAAGATTGATTGTAATGTCCCTTTTTAGGGCTGAATATCAAAAATTTTAAGCTCACGCTTCGCGCTCGCATTATTTGAATAGTGAGATACATATCCGTTTATTGGCACTGTCCTTAAAATATCTCTATTAGGTCAGTAGCCTATACCTGGCAACTGGGCGCGCTTCGCACGCTCACTAGGTGACTCCAAATTTTTGCTGGTGCCCCCCCCCCCTCCATGCCGTGACCCACGGTACGCCACTGATAAGAGTGATTTTATGACAGGAATAATTCTGGCAGATCTGACTGCAATTTTTACAACAATTTTTATTCTTTGAAAATAGCTCACTCTAAAGAATGATAACAAGATTGATTTCTATTCCATTAGGGTTTTTCTTGTATTATTTTCTTTGACAAACAAGAATGTTTTAAGTCTTAAGATATTCTGAAAAGATTCAGTAAACTTGAACACAAACTTCAATTTTGTCATTTCCAAATGGGCTATGGCATCAATGGCATGATGAGCCAAAAATTTTGAGGGGCCAAGCATGGAATACAGAGCAAAATTTTAGGTTCCAAAATCAACAAATTTTGGATTGTGCTCGCATAAAAACGCATTCCATTTACACAAAAAATGCTTAGAATGTCCAGTTTTCAGGTCGGAATATCACAAATTTTTGAGCTCGCGCTTTGCGCTCGCATTATTTGATTGGTGACTTATGTATCCTAATATCCTATTTATGAGTCACTAAATGCAGTCCAGAACAGCTTCCTTTTCTGGTCAGTAAAAATCTCAGCTCGTGTTTTGCGCTCGCGTTAATTTGTTTAGTAAGATGCACACCCTTTTCGTGATTACAAAAACAGCTCGGAATATTTAAATTTCATTTCTTATTACATCTATCTCGCAACGATGCCCTTTTAACAGTAATTAGCACCATAATTGAAAAAAAAATCGAGTTTTACAACTTCAAAATTTATTTCTTTTTTCTTTTTTCCTTGGTCGCTATGCTTTCTATAGCGGAAAATTAAAGCCTAAATCAAAATATCTGTCTTATCAATTAAAAATTACTTTAAAAAGGCTTTGCTGAACTTAATTTCCACAAAACACACAACTTATTAACACAGTCGAAAATCTCATTTTGAAAATATCTGTTTGCACCAAAATTCTCATTTTGACATATACTGTAAGTGCATTTTTGGCTTTGACCCCCCCCCCCAAAAAAAAAAATACATTCTGCCTCGATCCCCTGTCCCAGGGAGAGGAAAATAAAGACATATGTTGAGAATGGGCATGCCAAGATCAGATCACCTCGGTAATAATAATTATTGCAATGTGAATAGCCTAGAAAAATAATTAAATGTACAAAGGTAACTATATATTTATTTTAATTTTATGTCTACATCTACATGATCTATCATGTAATTATTTTCGTTTTAAATGTACTAGGGTCAAAAATTTTGCCCGCTCAATTCGCTTGCTCACACCTACATTTGGTCCTGTGTGTCATGTCTGCCGCCTAAGCATTGTTGTCTTATTGTTCCATATATTGAACAATTGAAATGCCTTGGCCTTGGCCTTGGCCTTGGCCTTGGGTATCCATGCCTTGGCCTCAGCCTTGGGTATTGAAGCCTTGGCCTTGGGTATTAAAGCCTTGGCCTTGGCCTTAGCCTTGGAGGTTTGAGCCTTGACTACAACACTGATACGTACATATATATATATATGCATGTGTGTGTGTGTTTGAGGGTGTGTGTATAAGTCGTCTGCATTACTTACAAATTTCTCAAACTTTTCAGAGGAAACAGAGCCCCAGCCACAATATCATCTAACTCATTCCCCGAGAGATTCCTGTGGAGAATGAACGAAATATATCAAAATTGATTTTTAAAAAGATCAATGCACCAACAATATATAAGCGTTACTTTTTTTAATATTAATTTCAGTTCACATCGTTAGAACATCAATATGGATGGATTAATCCTAGTCGTCAAAGGTAGGCTTAATTAAAAAGAATTAATATAAATTATGTAAATGGATCTTCGTATCAAAATAAATTTTGGTTCATATACACACACAAAAAAGAACACCTCGTTTTAAATATTCTATCGGGTGCAATCGCCAGCATTAACAGCCTGGAAATGGAGGGGGGGGGGGAGTGGTAGGCACTTGGGAAAGAACAGAAGTAAGATTATAATGAAATATCATACTTACATCTTATAAAGATTGGTATTGTTTAGGAAAATTCCCGGAGTAAGACGTTTGATTCCAGTAGATGTCAGCTCCCTGTAAATGAATATGATGATATTGATATTTCGACAATGGGCTTTCCGAATGAAAATAGTCCTGTTACAGAGATACCTACTATGTAAAGAACATTATAGCATCTTGACGACTGAGAATGTGTTTTTTGTAGAAATATGGTAATTGAAAAATATATTTGAAAAGTCTATAAAATTCTTCGAAAGCATGAGTGACACAGAAATTTTTTACAGATACAATAATTGTGAGGTATGAAAATGAAGAAACTAGATATACGACCGTCATCTCAAATCAATATGAGATCATTAGGTTATATTTCATAGCTTTCATCAGCATCTAACAACAAGAAGTGGATGACAAAACAATCACATCGAAATATTGATAACTTTATTACGGTCTGTGATAATCCAATTATTGTCTAGATATTTCATGACTTGTCTAGCGGAACTATGCTCAAGTATTCAAATACGATATGTTTCGATCAGTAATGTTGCAAATGTGTGTGTAGGTGTGTTTATGTCGGGATGACATAAAATTGAGTTTCATTTGGAATGAAAAAAATATTGGTTACTGTATAGTTACATGACCAAACATTGTATCGTGAAGTATATGGTCTTGCTTTTTTCTTCCCTTCCTTTTTGTTCTCATTTACTGCTCATTTTTAGATCTTGTCCACACCTCTTGTCATCTTTATCATCAAAATCTATAAGAGGAGGGAGAGGGGCAATCTGTTGTCCCCTCTAGCACCATCGGTTTCACCCCATAGTCATACATACAATTCAGCAAGATAAGGCAGGTTAGTCAGCGATATAGAGATAGGCTCGTCTTCGTTCGACTCTGTTCGATTGTCATTTTGGTAAAGAGTGCCCTCATCAGTAGGTTCCAGAACAAGTGGTACGTCAGAAATGCGTCTGTGCGAAAAAGTTATTTTATACATGATATTCTTACATATGCATATTCGTCAAAATAATTGTCAGCATAATTTAATTTTTAAGTTATAGCAGTTTTGCTTATAAAGGGTTCTTTTTTGCTACTTCAATTTGGTGGGGATAAAGAAAAAGGATATGATAAATGCGAAAGGATATGAAGGCCTTACCTATAACATAAACGTGCATAAAAAAGATAAACACTAGTATGTATAGGATAGCAAATGAATAATTAAATATATTAAATAATGCTTATTTAGATAAGCAATTGATAGAAAAGAAGACGTCAAGGAATAATAAAGGGGGCGACCAATCCAAGGGACAGGGATCAAAGTAATTTAGTAGTAAGAATAGTTTTCAAAATGTAAAAGGGATACTTACAGTATGCGTACATCTCTGTGAAGGACTGGTGGGTTTTGGCTTTTCCACGAGGGTCTTTCACACGTGACTGATAAACCGAAACATGTACAATTGATTGGGCAGGTAAAATCTATGAAACAAAACACGATGAAACATATCTATAATGAAATCCAGTCTAAAGAAAGGTGAACCTAAACAGGAAAACAATGAACATTAAACCGAAATGTTACAAGGGTTTTGAAGTTCGCATGTAATTCTAACTACAATGACCGATCCGATGCAATTATGTCCAAATAAATGCGATGATGATGGAATGAGTCAGCTTCATCATTTGTTATATAATTTACATGTAGAGAATCATGATGATAATAACATCAATAATAATAATAATAACAGTACATTTACCCAGGGTAGCCACTTCAGTTCTGATAACTGTTCTCTCAGCGGGCCCTGCTATAATTATTACCCCCCTCCCCGAGTTCCATAAATAATCCAAGTGTTTCAGATACCATATAATAAAATACAAAAGTAGTGGTTAATTCTGCTGGAACACTAGCTCTCGATAATTGCAAGAGCCAGTCAGGAAGCAGAAGTTCCACTGTTGTCATGGTAGTTGACAGTCCTGCAAGACTTGCTTTTATAGTAACTATTTAAATGAAAATGAAAAAAAAATGAAAATCCATAATTTATTGTTCGAAATAGACATGAAATGAAATACTCCGAGAATTTGCTTTGCCAAACTGATCGTGGGCCCGGCAGCCACTGTGCAGCGCCAGATCGACTAGGCTCTATCCATTTAATCGTTGAACGCCAAACAGGGTAGCAGCAACTCCCAGCTTTTAACGTCTTTTGGTCTGACGCGGCCGGGGTTTGAACCCCCGACCTCCCGGTTTTGAGACGGACGCTCTACCAATTGAGCCAACACACCGGTCAGATTGTTACTGTCATCCTTCTTCTATTCTTTCCATTTAAGTATATATATTTCAACTTCGGATTTTTTTAATGTCCCATGCTCCCACTCAAGTATAGACTTATCGATCTACATCAACTGACCACAGTACAATTCGTCATCTCCTTGGGGGCACTGCGTCTGACCATCACATATCTGATCAGGGGCAAGGCATATTCTCTGGCCTTCAATCACGTCTCCGGATAGCTGCTGACAAGCATAGCTCGAATTCGGACATTTGTATTGATCTGGGATAAAAGAAGATAAACAAATTAGCGTTAAGAAAATCCTGGATTTTGGCATATCACATCTCTCCAATGGTAATGTTATTTCTCGTCATAATATGTTCCACCATATTGCCTTAATAAAAGTATATAAACAAAATAATGTCTGGTTCATTTTGGATAAAACATGATATTACACATCTTCAATACTATATTTATTTTCGCATGATGGCCTCATCTTGATAATGATTTTAAATATTGCTATTGATTTATCAGTAGAAATAATAGCATTTATCTGGGAATAACAACAGCAGTAAGTATAAGTAGTAGTAAGCGAAGTAATAATAGACATAGAAGTAACGCAACTATTACTATTTTTTATCATTACTGTCCTAGTTATTATGAATGTTATCATCAAGTCTATCATGATCACCATTGCTATCAACAGAGCCGTCTTTGCAGTCAACATCATCATTATACCTAATCAATCCATATTGGTAGAATATGTATGTTGACTATTTGAACTTTTCAGCCGAGAATTTGAAAAAAAGTCACTCTGTCGGGTTAAACCACAGTTAATTGGACTGCTGGATCACTTGATTCCGTGACAATTGGCGTCGGAAGCCAAAAAATTTAGGAGGTGTCCACCTGAAATTTTGGGATGGACACAGGTGAAAAATTGGACAAGCGCCCCAAAAATTTTTAGACAAGCAAAAAAAAAAACATTGGGGGGGACAACACACGTTTCAAGGGGGGGTCCACGTGGCTTTAGGGGGACGTTGGAAAAAAAAATTGACAAGCAAAAAAAAAAAAAAAAAAAAAAAGGTTATCAAAAACAAATTTAGGAGGGGACCGTCCCCCTATCTCAAATTTAGGGGGGACACGGCCCCCCGTCCCCCCCCCCCGCTTCCGCTGCCTATGCACGTGACAGATTTGTTTGTGCCGTGTGCAAAATCCGTTCCTTGTGTAAATGTGTATAGGGTAGCTTACTTTACCAGGCCAATACAAACCTTGATCACATTCCAACTCGTCCTGGCCGTTAGGGCAATCTTTGATTCCATTACAGCGCATGCGCAATGGAATGCAATACGATAGCGGACATCCGAAGGTATATGGAGGGCAAACAAAGTCCGCTGATATGAAAAATACAAGAATAGGATTAAAAGGGCTTGTCAATATGATTAGTTATTTTTTATGTTGGACGTACTACATTGCTTTTAATCAACCGCAAACTGGGCTTGTTACCTTTTTCCTATCTTAGTCCAATTCGTTCTTGTTAAATTGGTAGTTTTGATTTGAGTCCTTCATTACTGAATATTATCTGAATTTTACTCTCATGGTTTAAAGAGAATTCAGTAAATATTTCACTTTGAAATGTTTGTTCACATTTTTGGATGGAAAATAAATCAATTTATGAAAGCATCTACATTTATCCATCCATCCATCCATCTATCTATCTATCTATCTATCTTTCTATCTATCTATCTATCTATCTATCTATCTACAAACTGACAAATATATTACAGGAAGATACGAAACGTATAGTAGTGTCAGGCAATATTACAAAATATCCAACTGTGTTGTAGTTGTAGTGTAGTGAAATATCATGGAGTCTAGTACTTACAACAATCGCGAAGATGGGACACATCACGGCATCCAATGATGAACCCCAACCTGTCCACGTCATATAGACATTTCGTGCTCAGGTCAACGCACTTTCCATTGTCGCATTGAAGTTCTGTTTCCGGATCGCAAGTATAATTTGGCTCGTTGTAATCTGAAATGAAAGAACTGGTAACATGAAAACGTATACGCTGACAGCTTACGAATCAACATTCCGAAATGTCCATGAAATTTTATCCATAGCCTGTCATCAAATGTTATGACAAAATATGTTTCAAAAATTCATTTCATTTACTTCTTCACTCTAAAAACAAGAAATGATAACTTAACATTTGAAAGGTTGGACGAGTGACAACATTTCCTAACTTTAAATGGTTCTATCCCACACTTAAAATGTTGGATTCAGTTTTATACAAGGTTGGATGTAACATTCGGAAAAGGTTGTCACTCCTCCAACCTTTCAAATGTTGATATAACATTCGAATTCTTAGAGTGTTGAACCAACTACTGTTGATTTTATCTTTTTCGACTTCTGTAAAGATCACAGGAAATTCGATTTATCATGAAAACATGAATTTTGTAAATCCAGCCATACATTTATTCTGACGAATTTAATCTGAATAAATTACTATTTTGTCAAATTTGTGCACATAAATTTTTCTTTGAATATTCTCCATTTTATTAAGGGGGCCGTTTCATAAAGATGCTCGTAAGTTAAGAGTGACTTTAACAATGACCAGTGATTCTTTCTTGAGGGAAATGGTATTCACCATTGAATGTTAATTGGTGATTATTTAGTGCGTAAGATAGGTTCTCTAGTAATTCTTATAGTCGCTCTTAACTTATGAACAGCTTTATGAAGAACCCACCAGGTAATGTCCCCATGATCATGCTTATTATTCTTATTTTCGTTTTACTGATGTATAAATGCTAGGTAGTTTCAACCACACACTGCAAAAACTTCGGTGTTGATTTAACACCAGGACGGAATCTAATACAAATTGGTGTTGTATAAACACCTATCTACACCGGTGTAAAATAACTGGTGTGGTCATCTATGTACATCGGGTAACACCACAGTTTTTGCTGTGTATAGATTCCGGGCAGATGTTAAATCAACACCGGAGTTTTTGCAGTGTATGAGTATTTACTAAAGCGGCTTAGAATCATCTCCATATTTTTTTTTTTTTTGGGGGGGGCTTAATTGAAGAACTTACCGCATTTTAATTCATCTTCGTATGAGCTTCCAATGCAATCAACCGTCCCATCACAGAGGGCGCTATTTGGTAACATTCTCCCTGAGTAACATGGGAATAAAGAAGACTCCTCGTCTAAGGAGAGAGAGAGAGAGGGGGCCCGGAGGAGTGAGGGGGGGGGGGGATAAAGAGAGAAAGGAGGTAGATTTATTTGCTAGGCACTATGAACCTCATACACTTATTTAAATGGCAAAACTTATTTACAAACTGATAATGTATGATTGTTTTGTTCGCTCGCTGTGATCGGTCACTGACATTTAGAAACACGATTATCATTCGGGCTCAAGCTCTAAAGGTTTTTTTTAGGGGGGGTATTATATCACGCCTTTGTATCGTTTTAAACGGGAATCCTGACCTCCGTAACGCAAAGATTAATAAAGGATTAACAATCAACAAATTGCTAAATGACTGACGAAAAAAGCCTTCACACGTGTATTCAATTCAAAATTCTGACCAGGGCTCCGTAACACAAAGCTTAGCAATGATCGTAAACATTTTTCTACGATTGATTGCATTGACTACAATGCACAATCAATCGTTAAAATCAAGCGATTTATCGCTAACCTTTGTGTTACTGTACCCAGGAACCAATCAATAGTGTTCTTTCATATTTGATGTTCATCTCTAAACGTTGTGTTACGAGACCCAGGTCACTTATTACCTCAGTCAATCTCATTTGTTCCCCCAGGGCAGTCTTCTGCTATTTTTGTGATCGCGATACACACATTTCGATCATTTGCCCAGGGATTCTAGGTCACTTACCACAGTCAGTCTCATCTGTTCCATCAGGGCAGTCCTTTATCAGATCACACATTTTGGTGCTCGCGATACATATATAAGGATCAAACGCACAAGGTACTTCATCCTCACGGCATGGCGCGTAGTCTACATTGAAAAAAAAACAATGTTTATTCTTTACTTGTAGTGTGGTATCCTGAACATTTATTATTTGGCTATAAAGAATTAATTATTTTCTAATCATTGACCCTACGTAAAAATAATCTTATCTTTATTGAACTGCTTTAATTCTAAACTCTATTCATTCATACAATATCAAAGAAGGATAAATCAACACATCGTCATTGGGCCTTCATCAAAGGTTCGCTAGTTGATAAAAATATATTTAAAAAATATGATGAGACAATTCTATTTCAAATGAAATTAATGAAATGACCATATCTAATCTATTAACAATAAATAATGCAAAGAAAAATCATCATCATTACAAGCATATACGTATGCATGTAATTATATATACATGTGAGTGTGTGTGTGTGTGATGTGAAAGGAATGAATGAAGAAAACAATGGTAGGTAAAGCTTAAATCAAGGTTCCTCAGAGCTATCTGCCCTTTGAAAAAAATTGGTGATGCCGAAAAAATGTCTCTGCCGGGAATGGAATCTGGGCCCCCAGCTTTGAACACCGGTGCTTTAACCACTATATGTGTGTGTGTTTGTGGGGTTATTTTGGTGATTGTGTGGGTGTGTGTAATTATGTATGTTTGTACTAATAATCTGATATCAGTAACAGTAATAGAACAACCGAAGCACAGTATGAACTGCAGCCATTTGTTGCATTAGTAGCGGTAGTATAATTGTAAAGTGACTATATGGTGATAATGATAATTACATCAATTATAAAAATGCTATTTTTTACAATGCTAATGCATAGTATTTTTACTATTACTATTGCAGTAAAAAAAATCTGCCAGTTTTCCAGCGTAGACAAGACCAGAGTAAGTTTTGAAAATGTTTTTAAGAATAACTTTGGTATAAAAAAAATAATGAACTTATCAATCTTACGGCATCCCAGTTCATCCGAGTTGTCTTCACAATGATTTATGTTATCACACAGGAACGAAGTCGATATACACTCTCCTTCTGTGCACCTGAAGAAATCTTTCGGACATTCATCATCATCATTATCTGCGAAGAAAATAGACTGTTATTAGGGAATTCTAGCAATCATTTCTCAGACGCATTCTATAACAAAGAAAATATTTTGTCAAAGCCCTTCATAATAAAGTAGCCTTTGGTGAATCAAAACAGAAGTGGACTTGAGACAAGTAACATATTTGCAGTTTTTCGTCCGGTCCGAATCTTAAGACGAAGTGTTGTCCCGGTGGGTGTTTCATAAAGCTGTTCGTAAGATACGAATGACTTTACGCACGACTGGTGATCCTTTCTTGCGCTATGTGATATCACTATGTAATTGAGTTATGACCTAAGAACATGTTCCAGTCGTGCGTAAAGTCGTTCGTAACGTTTTATCCGACAAGTCCCAATTTAGCCGAGAGTTACCATAGTAAAAGTGCTTCTCAGCCAATCAAAATTCAGAAAAGTTGTCAGATCTGGTCGGACAAAAATGTTGATGAAATGCCCCCCCCCATTAAGGTGATTGTGTAATTGAAATAAATGCCCCCGCCTTCTGGAACAGATTGCAAACCCATATCTATTTTATTAATTTGTCAGCCTAGTCCGCGCTTTGAAACATCTGAATATTGCGTCCTTCAATAATATTATCATAATGACAAATATAACAATATAACGATAATAATAATAGTAATAATAATAAAAAAATAATCAAGATAATGATTACTGTTATTATTATTATCATTAAAATTATTGCATTTTTAGCATAGTCTTACAAAACTTGTTTTCGGTTTCAAATCATGCCCCGAAAATGCATGTTTCATTCCTAATGTCCAGGGCCGCGGAACGGTTTTCAAAGTGGGGGGGGGGGGGGGGGGGGCTGACCATGTTAAAAATCACAATAGTATGGTCCTTTTTCGTTTTTGTACACGGTTTTGGAAAAAAAGTAGGGGGCTGAAACCCACCCCCCGGTTCCGCGGCCCCTAAATGGAAAGTAATGACAATGATGATCCTCAGCATTTATATCATGTCATACTTCTGCTAAAATATTCATTGGCACTGGCTGCTGAAATGAATGCTGAAACGGCATCTCATAAAGCATATTTATATGATAGTGAATAGAAGAAAATATAGGCCTTCTGTATGGTTATTAGTTTCTACACTGTATAGGCTACCATTCAGTCGCTAGATCATAATGATATTACGTTTGTCGACAACTTTGCAGACATCGAATTTGGGACCTTACGTGCTTTACAATCCAATTCATCCGACCCGTCATAGCAGTGGTCGATGCCATCGCAAACGAAAATTCGTTGGATAAAGTACTCCCCATCTGTGCACATATAAAGTGATGGTGGACAAGTTGTATCTTCATCTATAGAAAATAACAATAGGGTAACATGCTTGAATCAGCTGACGTAGATGGCGTTAACAAAGATCAGTGCTGTATTGTTCGTGTTTTTATGTTTTGGTACTAGAGTACCGAACGGAAGTATGACGTCATCAATTTTCAATATTTGCATTCTAGCATTTTTATGCCATATTTTCTGTATAGAGCATGAACAAATAGCTCCATAATCCAGAGATGGCGGGAATCGGTCCATGTGGCCCAAAGATATAGCCTCAAAAAGACACGATTCGTGCCATTGAAATCAATGTATTCTTGGTCTGGTTGTAAATATTATGAACCATTATGAACAACAATTAACTTTAATGAAGCTACCTATGCCGTATTGGGGACCCATTACCTGATTCACACCAAACTTGAGTTGTGGTATTTTTATCATGCCATGTCGAGCTTTGGTATAAAAAATTACTAAAATGCAAAAAGCGTTTTCAATTTTTTCAATTTCAAATAAACATTTATTTTCCTCCATTTTACAAAATTATTCCATTTTTGTTAACAAGAATTCACTTCAAATCAATTTCTATAAAGAATATAAAAATAAACTACTTATGTGTACAGAGGAAGGCGTATGTCCCTAGAAGCACATGCTTGTGGCGGGATACGCCTGTGGACAAATATATACAATACACAAAATACAATACAAAGATAAGAAGGGCTAGGAAAGGAGAAGAGAAGTAGGAAAGAAAACGGGAAGAAGGGAAGTGACATCATCACTTTTTTTGCTGTATAAGCCTTTGCATATTTCAAACAAACTGAACACCCATTAAGAGTTAGGTTACAATTACATAGAGGAAAAAATACAACACAAAATGGGGTACTCGAGACTGAAAATATTAGTATCTAAACAGAAAATTCAAAGAGCGAGACGCTAAAAACTACATCAAACATTCACAGAAAAAATGCACTTTTAAAAGTTAAAGTTTGGCAATAATTTTTTAAATAGTTGTGCAGGAAGTCTTGAATATGCATGAGGTAGGCTGATGATGTCATCCTGTCGCTTTCCCTCAGCTTATTTTTTACATGGAATAAAAATTACTTTATTATTTTCATTGGTGTGTGTAAAAACGTGTAGCTGCTTCAAGTATGTTCGGACAATTATTATTTTAGAGGGAAAATCAGTATTCAATCCTCTTTTTACATTCTTGGGATATAAATTGAATTAACACCATTTCATGTAACAAAATACGAAAGAATAATTGGGGATACAACATCATCGGTCCGCTCATTGCGTATTTATAAGGAAATTGATACCAATGTTTCACTAAAATAAAAAAAGAGAGGTTTTTTCATCTTATTACTCTGCGTCAATTTTTGATAGCATTTTTAATGTTTTTTTTTACTGATTTTACTGCATCAATTCAAACAAAATAATGTACATCCTGGATTACCAGAATTTCACCTACCTGGCTTATTGTAAACTACTGTGTGATTATCCGTGTGAAAAACTTCACCTGTCACTGTAATTTTTTAAAGAGATAAATAAAAAAATGTAATCATCCGAAATGAAGACAAAAACATTTCATAACTTATTGTCAAACCATTCGGTTTTTTTTTAAACAAGTGCACACCTAGTTTCCAATAATGCATAAAGCATTTCCATTTATTTGAGAGCAAGATAAAAGAGCATTGTAGATTAAATGCCATGCTCATGGGGATAGGTGCCGCGGCCGAGGATCGAACCCCGGCTTTTTTCATGTATAGCCAGAAGCCTTAGACCACTCGACCACGGCACCTCCGTATTTCTTTTTTCGTTTCTGATAATGTTGAATGATACCACAGCTATGCTCCTGACAGGCACAACCGCTTTCATACACCGCCAGTCTCCCCCAAATAATTTCAATCATTATCATTATCATGATTGATATTGTTATTGTCATAAACATATTCTTTTTCTTCTTCTTCTTATTGTTATTATTATCATTGTCATAATTATTACTCTCATCATCATCAAAATCATCATCATCATAACTACTAAATTTTCATTCCACATTTACCATTATTGACTGCCGGCTGCTTGCAAATGTAATGTCTGGTGCTAGGTCGGGAGCAGGTCACATCATGCCACTGGGCAACGGAATTGATCCGTGTCATCATAATCATGGTGCACTCTTCTAGTTCACTGCCATCGGGTTGGCTATGTATTTCGTCCGACGTACTGAAAACAAAAAAATTAAATCAATTCACTTACGATTTAACAGGTTTTTTTCTACATTGATTTTCAAATATTTGTCTGTATTGAGTATTCAATTGTTATACAGTGCGTATCAAAAAAAGTTTACACTTTGAAAAAATCCTGTAAAACTACACATTTGTAATATCCTGAAATTTTTTACACATTTTAACATTGGTACAGATCCATTTAAGCAAATGACGATATAACTGTCGAAAAATATTTCCGCTTGAATGAGCACCACTTACTTTTGAAAAGTTAGTGATATGATTTGCGCAGAACTTTGAAATAGTTATGCGAATAAAAGTAGACCTTAATCATGAAGAACACGTTGAATTTAGCTAGTAAAATTGATTTGAAGATATCTTTTACCTTTTTCTACTTGCTTCCTTGCCCAAAACACTTTGAAGATTGCATTTCGCCCCATCCCACTCCCCCACACACTGAGGCCATTGTGACGATATTTGCTTTACACTGAGCTGTGATTTACATAAAATGGCTGAGGCTTGATTTTCATTTTGTTAATCATTGTCAAGCTTATGAAAAGTGTGGAGAAACAAGTATTAAATGAAAAATGAAATGTAAACCCATCTTAAATTATAAAAATTTAGTGAAAAAATGCTGGAGATGTCTGAAATAATTTTTTTTTCAGATTCAGTTATGTCCTCAGATCCAGCTGGCACAAAAAGGGTAAAGGTTGTGCATAAAAAGTGTTGAAATTTCAATTTGGGTGGCAAAATTATTAAAAATGCTTGAATGTATCCGTTTTATTTAAATTGACTAAAAGTGCAAGGGAAATGTATGAGAAATTTTTCGCAGGGTAGGTTTGAATTCGTCCTTTCCCCTTGACACAGCGTGAAAACAAGCATTTCTGCGCAAACAGATTTCTGCGAGCTTTACAAAAATGGACAGTACTCAATCAAGTGTAACATTCTGTCAAAACTTTAACTTTCATTGGATAGATTAGACCCAACCCCAAGATTATATATGAAAAAAATTACTGAAATGTTGTATATTTTTCTATTCCCAGGGCTTTTTCAAAGTGTAAACTTTTTTTATATGCTTTGTATATTAGAAAAAAATCTCACTTTATAACGACCAAACAAGGTGAGTATTTTCTTATTTCAAGCAAAAATATAGGTGACGTTTGTGATTTGTTCAGTATAAATAACGATCATAGTTACAGTGTTTACTGAGATATCTTCAGCAGAAAAAGATCACACAACATAACCACTTTAATATCTTCAACAGTTAACGATCATACACGATAACTTCTTTATATCTCCAGTAGATAACGATCGTACACGATGACCTCTTTAATATCTTGAGTGGATAAAGCTCAGACACGATGGCTACTTAAATAATCTTCAGTAAATAATGATCGATGACAACTTTAATCCTTAATATCTTCAGTGGATAATGATCAAACACGGTGACTACTTTCATATTTAATCTTCCGTAGATACACGATGACTTCTTTAATAATAATCTTCAGTAAAGATCAAACACGATAACCACTTTCATATCTTCAGTACATAACGATCACACAAAATGTCAACCTTAATATTTTCAGTTTATAACGATCATACATGATGGCTACTTAAATATCTTCAATAGATAACGATCAAACACGATGACTATTTTAATATCTTCATTAGATAACGATCAATCACGATGATTACTTTCAATTCTTCAGTAGAAAACGATCATTCATGATGACTATTTTAATATCTTCAGTAGATAACGATCATACACGATCACTACTTTAATAATAGTTTTCAATAGATAACGATCAATCACGATGATTACTTTCATATCTTCAGTAGAAAACGATCATACACGATGACTACTTTAATATCTTCATTAGATAACGATCAATCACGATGATTACTTTCATATCTTCAGTAGATAACGATCATTCACGATGACTATTCTAATATCTTTAGCAGATAACGATCACACACAGTGGCTACTTTAGTAATAGTCTTCACGAGATAACGATCAAACACGATGATCACTTTCATATATTTAGTAGACAAGTGGAATGCCTCTGGCCGTCTCACCTGCATCACGCGATTCAACATAGCAGCAGTGCTGACTTTGAAAACTACTATAACTCGCACAAGATGTTCAGTGATACTTGGTTACTCTTATTTCTACGTTTTATGAACTAGACCAATACATTTACAGAGATAGGATGGTAATTCAACAAATACCCCCAATGTGGCCAAAAATCATTGACCTCACATGACCTTTGACCTTGATCATGTGACCTGAAACTTGCACAGGATATTCAGTGATACGTGATTACTCTTATGTCCAAGTTTCCAAAGTCAGATCAATAAACTTGCAAAGTTATGATGGTAATTCAACAGATACCCCCATTATGGCCAAATTCATTGACCTTTGACCTTGGTCATGTGACCTAAAATGCGCACAAGATGTTTAGTGATATTTGATTACTCTTATGTCCAAGTTTTATGAACTAGACCAACATACTTTCAAAGTTATGATGAAAATTCAACAAATACCCCCAATTCGGCCAAAGTCTATAGACCCTAAATGACCTTTTACCTTGATCATGTGACCTGAAACTTGCACAGGATGTTAAGTGATACTTGATTACTATTATGTCCAAGTTTAATGAATCAGATCAAAAAACCTTTTAAGTGTTGATTGTAATTCGATAGATACCCCAAAATCGGCCAAAGTCTATTGACCCCAAATGACCTTTGACCTTGGTCATGTGACGTGAAACTCATGCAGGATGTTTGGTGATACTTGATTAACCTTATGTCAAAGTTTAATGACCTAGGTTCTTTTTTTTTTTGCCTAAGTTATGATGACATTTCAAAAACTTAACCTCAGGTTAAGATTTTGATGTTGATTCTCCAACATGGTCTAAGTTCATTGACCCTAAATGACCTTTGACCTTGGTCATGTGACATAAAACTCTACAAGGATGTTTAGTCATACTTGATTAATCTTATGGTCAAGTTTCATGAACTAGATCCATATACTTTCTAACCTATGATGTCATTTCAAAAATTTAACCTCAGGTTAAGATTTGATGTTGACGCCGCCGCCGCGGCCACCGCCGTCGCAAAAGCGGCGCCTATAGTCTCACTCTGCTATGCAGGTGAGACAAAACATACACAATGACTATATTCAGTGCATAACACTTAAACACGATGACTACTTTTATATCTTCAGTAGATAACGATCACATACGATGACAACTTTAATAATAGTCTTCACTAGATAACGATCAAACACGATGACTATTTTAATATCTTCAATAGATAACGATCACATAGGATGACTACTTTCATAAAAGTCTTCACTAGATAACGATCATACACGATGGCTACTTTAATAATAATCTTCAGTAGATAATGATCGATGACTACTTTAATCCTTAATATCTTCAGTGGATAACGCTAAGACACGATGACTACTTTAATGATAACATTCAGTAGATAACGATCAAACACGACGACAACTTTAAAATTGTAGAAAGATATCATTTTGCAATTGATGATAAAATACTTACGATCTATACCATGAAGTAAAGGACATTGGAGAACCGTCCGACCAACGAAATTTGCCTTCATCGTCGACGCGCTTAAGACCTGTTACGGAATAAAATACATGTATGATGAGTAGTTTTACGGGGGTTTTTTTTGTGATTTTTTAAAGCAGATACGAACACAGGAGCAATTTGTCAGGTGTGACTAATTTCTTTCTTTGACAGATATCCCTCAGTTCGTTTTACTAGTTAACCTATTGGCATTCTTGATTCCTTTATTGCAGGCACAACTTTAGGAGCTACAGTTTGACTTGATATGCAAATTAACCTCTATAGAAACTGTGTGTTGGCTTGAGCGATTATGAATGGAAATGTGTGAGCTGATGTGTGGAGTGAGAGATAGTGTGAAGGGTTGTCTTTCTTGTATAGCTTGGGCAAGCGCTGTGCCTATTGACTTTTGGAGAGGACCTGTATCTTCCTATTTGGCCTATTTTCACAAGTCAAGTTGTAAGTTGAATTATACCCTTACATTTTTTCCACTTTAATTTAAAGATAGACAGGTTAGAGAGTAATAATACAAATGCTGTTTGAAATGTTTATTCTGAATATTGAAATCTTAATTCACTGAATTATCTTTACCTTTTCCTTATTTGCAGTGGATAAAATATCTTGCAGTTAAAATGCATTATGAATAATAATTACTCTGGTAGATAAGTAATATCCCGTTTTATCATGATGAATACTGAAATTTATAAAAGGAATGCTTACTGTTCACGCAAGCATTGGTTATGATTTACAGGTACAGTAGCTCTTTTTTTACTGAGGATATTGTCTCGACTTCGGCCACGCCCTTTGAGTCTTGGCTTGACACTGGAGATGCCTTTGTGAGGCCCCTTTCTTTGTGGCAGCAACATTAGACATTGGAGATTGATCGCCTGCTACCTCAGTGAAACGGCAGGGGACTTAAGCCCCTTCTTTGTGGATGTACTTAGTGAGACTTGGTGACAGTTGCTAACGCCTGGGCCAGCGCTCCAAACCTGAAAGTCAACTGGGCGATCTTCAAGACCACGTTCTCGTGTATATCATGGCCGAACCCTACTGATTCTTCAGTCATCAGTCCTCAACGCCTACCCTAAGTTTGATGAAGTCATATTAGGTGACGTATGCTTGTGATAGTTTTCATCAACATCTTTATAGACAACCTTATGGGGTTGGTGACAACCGTTTGTTTCTGAACTTACACTTCCTAAGTTTCAACCATGTTCATGAATGCGCCGTCTGGGACCTCGTAACTGAATTTAACAGACACTCATGAATACAATTGACTTTATCTTCTAAATGGGGTATATTGGCCAATATGCATGTAGGCATTAGTAATATTTGGCATTTTCATACTGTGTTACTTGATTAATTTGAAATCTGTTTTTCGAGCAAGTTGATGCACTTATTAAAGTGATATTTATTAGTTGAACAATATGATCCATTGGAAGTTTGTATAATTTGATATTGAATTGATTTGATATTCGGAGTGCAACCGATTTCAGATTGTTTTGTGTTGGATTGACTGGACAAGTGTTAAACGTGATGAGATTCCACAAGTCCTTCATTAAAAAGGGAAGTTAAAAGTATATTTCAGTGATCTATAAGTTTCTTTTGTTGAAGTTCTTGGCTCAAACCTGACACCATCTCAAGTCCTTAACCAATGAAATCTGGCCAGGTTTCTAACCCATAATGCCACATTCTGAGCAATGTTTTAGGCCCATTTGAATGCACAAATCCACTACTCATTGCATTTATATGACAATAATTATGTGTCCAAGTCGGTAAACAAGTAATTCATTTTCCTCTGAAAGCATTTCAGTTTTTTATGCAAATGGGGCATAGTTTAATTGTGTATCTGAAGTGTTAATAGTTATCTCAAAAGGTATATTTTAAGACTAGTTTTTTGATACACACAATGATTGAGAGATCACACACCGTTGATTCCATCTTCAAGCTTCAATCACACGAAGCAGAGGTTTTTGGTGAATTTACAGAACATTAAATATACGACCACTGGTCCAAACAAAGAAAATAAAGGAAACCCAGATATTAGACTGTTGATGGTTTCACAACACCAACACAACATTTCAACACCGTACGTGAAATCACCCATTGTCAAACGTGGGTTATCATACCTATATATACCCAGTTATATTCCTCCTCCAACAGCCAATCAGAGGTTAGCTTGTGATGAACGAAGTCCATTGCACCTGTTCCCTTGATACTGACGAGATGTGACCCCTCCCCTTTATCTTGACACGCCTCTTCTGCCTCATGCCACGTGACTTTCGTTTCGGCTGAGATCATCTGGTAACAGAAATTTAAGTATCTATCCCAGCCTTCTTGGCAAATATAACCTGCGAGGATGAACCATAGATTATGCAATCGTATTAGTTTTGAAATTAGCTTTGCAGTTACCCGTTTACAATGAGCTTTGGGATTGGTTTTACAATTAGCTTTGTAACAATTTGCTCCATTAGCTTTGCAATTAGCATGGTAATTAGTTTTGGAATAAGCTTTGCAACTACTTTCTCTATTTGTTTTGCAATTTACATATCGATCAGCTTTGCACAATTACCTTTACAGTCTTAATTGATAGCTAGCCACCATTATCTGGTCATTGCCATTCTACGATAATCGAATGGTCTTTATGCATGCCTGATCTTCAGACTATTAGCAAGTAGCAACTCTCCATTTATAAAACTAGGCCTAACAAACTAAAGCCCTTATTGATGATCACCATTATACCAACGCGTCGAAAATCGTAAAGCTTTTATTCATGACGCTGCTGCCTGATCATCAGAATATTGAATAATACTACTGTACAGTATTCATTTACCAATCCTGAGTGCAAATGGAAACAAAAATTTGTTAAGATATGAAAAATTTTTGATTAGGGGACGAGTCTGAAAGTAGACTAATGTATGAGTTTAGGGAACATTTTTTTTCTGACAAGCCTCATGCTCTACTCTTCCTAATCTACCGTGCTTGAATTTATTCACTGAATAATTTGTCTAAAAATATTATTGATAATAATAAGTCGAGGAAATGAGTACTATGAAGGGAACAAATTTTATGCACTCTTAGAACAAGGTGGGTATTGTTACACTTTTGTCCCGGAATTGGAACCTTTTATCCTGTTGATACTTATTTAATAAATAAATAAATACCTGATTGAGATTTGTCTGTAACGCCTGGAAAATGACGACTTTGATATTCTGCATAGAATTTTCCCCGATCTCCAACGTCAAGATGCATACTGATATCCAGACGATTTTTTCTGGTTTCCAGTTCCGCTTTCATCGGGTGAATGATCGGACAATACTCGGTTTCCTCCATATCACCGAGATCATTCTTCTGTTGAAAAAAATGAGTTATACTTCCTCCATTGTTTTCCTTGTCTTTCGAAGATTCATTGCTTTAGAAATTCAGTGTATATGAGGGAGTCGTCAGACAAATTTCAAAGGTAACTTTTTAAAGAATGATTTCATACTATTATCATAAACATTTTAATCATTTTAACCATTCAAAGATTATTTTATTCAAGTTTTAATGTATCATTCCTGGTGGGTGTCTTCTCTTGAATAGGGTTGCCGACCCACATGGAAAAAGGAGGCCTTTTATGAAGATAACATTTTGTGAATGAAGAAAAAAAAAAACAGTCCTACCTCACTGATCCTCAGGAAACTTCGGCATCGATCAGGTTCTATTTTTGATTGCACATGGCTTTCACTCTCTTTTAGCTCTAAAATGATATTGTTGACCACGATGTAGGTATCCCTTCCGGTGGTGATGGCCCAACTATTCGCGGCGCTGTCATAGGATGGGTAGTTCACCGAGGCGAGTACACCTGACGGCTCCCTGCATTCGACCTCAAACACAGAGCGTCCGGCAGGTCCTGGGTCTAGAATGTTTCCGACACTACACCCAGGCTTCTCTATGAAAAGGAACGGAAAATGAAGGGTAATGAACAGAGGACGGTGTCTTAACGGTAGAAGTCATGGGTTCCATCGGCAACCAGGTCATATCCTAGACTTAAAAAAAGTTGCACTCTGAGATCACCTTCTTTCTAGACGTTCGACTTAAAAAAAAAAAAGAAGAATGACAAGAGCATATATCCTCCCCCAACGTCATCGTCAGCAATAACAACAAACTATTTCTGTACATAAATTGATCATTGTGTTTAGTTACTAATATTACCTGAAAAGCGATACATTGCCTTGAATCCTTCGGAAATCGACTGCAGCCCAGTCTTCACAGTCACTCTCATCCAATTCCACGATGTGACTTGAAGGGGTGTAGTGACGTCACAATGGAAGACCCGTTCCGTATCAGAAGGGCTGAACGATGACGTGCCCTCAAGCGTCACGGAGTCCTCACAGAACCTCCCGTTACGCTTCATCTATAATCATGACAAAGCGACAAACATAACAATCGGACCTATTTCGGAGGGAAATACGCTTATACATGCACGACTTTATTCTAATCATACACTCTGAATATTTATCATATAATAGACTACAAATGCAGATGTAATGCAATAGTTCGGCCACGCCGCTTTATTTTTGTAAATTCGGAGCTCCGAATCAATCTAATACACATGCAAAAGTGGACAAAGTGAACGTTCCCCAAACAGTACTGAAAGTTAGACTTGGCGGGATACCAATGTTCCAAACGATTTAGAAAGTGGAGCAGAAATAAATTATTGCATTTAAAAAATATATCACAACAGTGGAGTGCTCTTGAGTGTTTATACAGTCGTTAAAATTTGGCATCTAGTGCCCTCTCTGGGTAAAAAAAAATAAAACGTAGAAATTAATAATGATCCTTACGAGGTACTCTACAAATTCCAGAACTACATAAAGGGTCCGATTGTCATCAGATGGCGGAGTAATATCGTAAAAACAATAGCTGTATGGCTGAAACTGGGATGGGAACGGTGAAGTCTGAATCATGTCATCCGAGGCTATTAATGTAGTCCCGATCCCACAGCCCGTAGAACAGGTTTCGTAGGTGCAATCTGGAAAAGCATCCAAAATTTAAAGAGAAAGGTCTCACAACGTTACTTCTGCAGATATATTCATCAGAACAAGTAAATCCATGTCATTAGTAAGCGAAATCAAATCTTTCGGGTTTATCTTGAACATCAATTTCATCAGTGCTCCGTGATCTCGTAACACAAGCACGCAAGTTGCGCATTTAATATGAAGTCACGCCATAGAGATTGGTCTACCACACAAGTTCAACATCAGGCATTTATCAACATGCCTCTAGTTCAAAGTGATAAGAGATCACAGTTAAACACTACGCTTGTCATGGGATATTACTGATCCGTATTCATCCCTGCACTTGGAGGTCATCGTTGTACACACATGTATTAAAAAACGCGCAGATTAGTTATTTGTCACAAACACACACGCCCAAAGACACACTCACAACTTCAAACATGTACCCACAAACCCACACACACGCTCAAACAACTGACTGCACTCAGAAGACAGGTTGGAATACAGCTAGAGACAAATAAGGTGATGCACATGCTAACTCGTTCAGATGAACACCAAGAGCTATAAAATCTTACAGTGGATTTCATGGAAATGATTTAGGATGGATGAGGGGCGGTAGGAAGCGGGGGGGGGGGGGGGGCTCCAGGCAACCTTCCACGTGAAATTTCCATTGATCAAAGAGAAGAATAACTCACCGATCGCTTCATAAGTTAGACTGAATCCAATCTCGTTGATCATGTCGCTTTGTATCTCACCGAGTCGGATCAACATCTCCACCATGTTACCATTGGGAATCAGAACAAGTTCCTCTTCAACCTCACCGCATATCAGACTCCAGTTTCCTCTGCTCGCACCCAGATTGATTTCAAGCTTATCGATGCATGCATCTTCACTTTGTCGCAATAGTATGTGGTGGAATGTCAGTCTGGATGAGACAAGAAGCCAGCAAAGATTAATGATAATCTAAAGATGATGGTGGTGATGATGATGATAATGAAGATAATAAAGATGGTGGTGATAATGATGATGTTGTTGACAAAGATGAAGATCGTGATGGTGATGATGATAATGATAATAAGATACACCGATCATAATAGTGTTCTTTAATCTCTTTGTTTGCTCGCTACTACTACCTTTTGAAATGTTTTCACTGTTGAGTGGCTATCATATGAATCTAGTTGAGCAAATACGAGAACCCTTTGTAATTAAGGCGCTACACCAAAATAATTTATCAAATTTATCAGTTGCACTGGCGTGCAAATGGACATACTGGGGACCAAGACAGAAAAAGAAACAAAGAATGTGAGAGAATACGAAATAACAAGTAGAAGATTTCATCTTATATTCTGAATAGTAATGTCAAAATATATCACAAGATAAAAATTTTCATTATTACCTAGTTCGCTCACTAGGGACCTTTAAGAAATTTTGGCGTGCCCCCCTGAATGGAAATTATTTGGCTCATTACGGCAATGCTCAGTGGATGAGTGGAAGCAGCGCTTTTCAGTGCTCCATATTCTTACCTAGGCCTTAGCACGCTAATCAACTGAGGTACTTGAGCATTCAAAGCATTGCACTCATCTCGATTGATGGTAGATAATGTGTTGTCATAAGATGCTGCGGTGGGGTCTGAACCATGGATCTTGTCGTTCAAAGTCCGAATATTTATCCACCCAAAACACCTCTATGATATTTCGTTTTTATTATTGCGGGTATTCCAACACATTAAGCTGACACACTTGGCTAACCACTAATCCGAAATTTAATTTGATTTATTTTCAATTTCATTTTTCACCATTCAAGTAATGTTTTCGGAAAAGGGGGTCTTCGCCGACAGGTTCTGCTTTTTAGAATTTTTTTTCTATCATATGCTCTTATTCAATTGAGCGAAAATTGACTTAAGTGTTATATGCTGTATATATGTAATTGGACCTATCATTGTGAATGTAAAAGGATTGAAAGAGGAAAATGAACTGAATTGAATAGGCACAATGGCACATGCTGTAATCTTGCCTGATGCTTGTGTTGGCTCTCTTGGTGATGATATTGATCGTTGTAGTTGTTGCATTGTCGGTTCCAAACCAGGGTGCGTAACCAAAGAATTCAATAAATCCATAGGAAGAAGTGATCACTTGCTCAATCGGAGACCGTTCATTGCTCGGTCTATTGGCTTCCCATAGGTCATTCAGATTCAGCACTTCATATTCTGATGTTGATTCAACGAACATGAATGATAAAAAGATAACACCCAATATAAATGTACATCTTTGTTTGGCGAACCTTATGGCAGGAACAAGTGCTTAATTGCTCTATCGGTGACCTTACGATAGGGCTGACTATTTACTTCCTATAGTTCATCTATATTCAGCAGTTCATACTCTGATATTAAAGAAATAAACGGTGTTAATAATAATTACAGAACATATTTCGTTCCCCAAGTGTGGTAGGCTTTCACAAAGGTGTCGTTGTTTGTTTGGTATAGGTTAAAGTACAACGGGAACAAAATATCACTATTCTGGTCGCAATGGTGATACTACAGGGTCCCGTAAAACAAAGTTTACATACTCACTGAGACCTTGTGGAATGAGGTTTTAATTCCATAGCGATAAGCCTTTTCCTGATATATATAGACGTATTACATCTTAGCTGTTTATTTTCTCGAGGAAATAAACGAGAATCACTGAAGATTGTCAATGATTTGTTGCAATTTCCACAAATCGATATCAAGTGGGGATCGTTTCACATTAAAAAAAATCCATTCACTAGGAATGGGTAACATAATGCAGAGTAGCTAGATGAAATCTATGTAAAGTATTATAATTTCATGCCTATACCTGTTACACAAAGAAACGAGTACATTCGGCTGCAAGGAACCTGGATGATCTGTACACCATTCGTCAAATTGGCAACGTGGCATAGCGGATTCACTCCGGTTGTCTTGTTCTGCAGCCAAATGAACGGCCAGCTTGAAATGTTGGCCGCTTGTTCCTGTAAATATGTGATCTGTTAGGGGAGAAATAGAAAGCTTCTTGCTGATTTTAATACAATCATGTGTCGATATATCACGTATACATATAAAATAGAAGAACGACAATCACTCATTTTTTCATAAAGACTTGTTATTATAACAAATGCACAGTTTCTATAACAAATTTACTAAATCAAATTTAACGATTTCAGTAACTTTTAATTGTTATTGTAGATGTGTTTATTACAACAGGTTTTTATGATATCATTGCAGACAATGCCAGATCTGATCCCAAAACTGTGACATTAGAGTATAATATATTCCCAGTCATTTTCTATTCTTTCCCAGTATAGTCTAAGGCCCGAACGGTCTGAAATCTGAGTCAAATCTGACAAGCATAAAAAAGGTGGAAATTGGCAATAAACGATTTGGTGTAGAAAATTTTATCAGAAATTCTTCTTTCGCCCTGACCGCCACTGCATTCACGTAATGTAAAGTCAGCAATAGAGAGCAGATATGCCGTCAGATTTGTATGTCAACTTTGCACGGAATGCGCCACCGGGTTCTTACTAAAATCTTCATTTAATAGTTTTTACCAATGCATGATGACCGATGACCATTCGGTCCCCCGGAAGGTGTTTGTTCAGCATGCGACATTGTTGGTTTGCCTCATTCCAATTCGAGTTTTCTCCGATAGTATGTCCGATACACAGACCGGCATTCCCAGTTAGATTGACTGCAGAAGCATTGGTTGTGCTACATATATCTGTTTGTTAAATGAAAAAATTCTATTAATCATTCAAACTACCACAAAATCTAGTTTATGGTTGGAGAGCCACTAACCCTGTGTTGGATACATAGAATGCTTTCATACCCCGGATGTAAGTCAAACAAAGGCAAGCTTTATTGTTCAAATTCCATTTAAAGGCAGTTGTCAAAAGCTGTGACGTCTTTGGTAAGTTTTGTCAGATCGACAAAGTTAGACCAACTGCTACAAAGTGAAAGCAAACTGTACAAATAAGATTATCGTCTCAGATTGAAACAAAAATATAGAGGTAATTTTTTCTAGCAAATCCATTTACCTATGCAATCATTCCTAGCATCTCTTCTGAATCCAGGCTGACATGAGCAGTAATAACTACCTGGTGTGTTTCTGCACTGATAAGAGCATCCATGGTGTGAACTTAGGCATTCATTTATGTCTGAAAAAAAATAAATAATAATAATGATAATATAGGGTATTTATATTGCGCGCATATCCACCTTGTTAGGTGCTCAAGGCGCTCCTATATTACCCGGCTGAGCTAGGCGTTCATAGCGCACACAGCTTTTTTTGAGGAATTACTTCCTACCGGTACCCATTTACCACACCTGGGTGAGGCATAATAAAAGAGGCATATAAAAATAGAAACAAAAACGTACATGCATCTAGTTTCAGGCTCTTCATTTTTTGGCAAAATAGTAAGAAAGGCATTCTTCTTTTTTACTTTCTATTTATTTCTCTAGATGGCTGCCATCTTAGATTTTGTAAATCAGTATGTCTTACTGTAATATAATGAAGAAAATAATACACATCATTGATTCATCAGGATGATCACATGAATCCAATGTGAACTTATTCTGAGCACTCTGCGAACACACACTGTGGATCCACAGAAAGACACTATGAATTCACTGTGAACCAACTATGAACATATTTTGAACACATTGTGAAACACTGGGGAAAATCATGTGAATATAACTTGAACGCACTTGAAACATGCTTTGAGTCCACGAGAAATATACTGTGAATACATGTGAACACACCAGAAACACTGTGAACCCACTGTGGGCACTGGGAATAGACCTTGAACAGACTGGGGACACACTTGCAACCACTGTTTATCCACCGGTATTACACTGTTAACGCACTAGAAACACACTGCGAATCCACCGTGGGCACACTTTGAACACACTGTGAACACACTGTGAATACACTCTAAACACAATGCGAGGAGACTGTGAACACACTGGGAAATTACTGTGTATACACTGTAATAACACTGTGAATCCACTTTGGACACATTGTGAAAATTGTGAATACACAGTAAACACACTGTCAATCCAATTTGGACATACTGGCCCGTATTCTGAACTCGGGTCTAAATTAAACCCGAGTTTAAAGTTGTGGTTTAACTATGGAGAGCCAGTTGGTGCATAAATCCCTGACAGCACAAATTCAGTTTGTAAACTCATATGACATCCAAGATGTTCATAGTTGTCTGGGAATTATGACTGCAGAGTTTTTCTTTATTATGAAAGCAAAATAAAACAAAATATTAAACATAAGAAATAAACAATATAAACAGAATTTTTGGCTCCCCATCATTTTAGCACATGTTTAGACCATGGTCTAAGTTAAACCTGACTTGAGAATACGGGCCACTGTAAACAAACTGTGAATACATTGTGAATACACTATGAACACACTCGGAATACACTCAGAACACACCGTAATCACACCAGGAACACTGTGAACATACTGTGAGAATCTGTGGATTTATCCCACAGGAACGTACCATACTGGCAGATGACGGCTCTCCTCTGTGGGTTACAATCGTACGTCTTCCATTGGAAACAGTCATAGGCATCCATGTACACACACATTTTGTTCCTTTGGTTCCCTAACGACGTAGTTGGTACCAGATTAGAATAATCAAGAGGTGTGCCATCGGTCCATTTAAACTCTTCACCTACTTTCCTCTTTCATAGAAAAAAACGCAAGAGATGTTAGTAGTTCTAAGTGCTTGATTTCCGTGTAAATATAACAGCGTAAATTCATATCTTTGGCTTACAACGTCTTGAAGGCCTGGTCACTGTGGTCACACCGCCCGAGCGTTGCTGGAGCGGTAGGGAGAGGGGGTCGATTTCGCTCATAAAATTGGTTAAAAAATCAAAAACAAAAATCGAAAACAAAATAAAATCAATCGAAGTCGAAAATGGTGAACGGGAGCGAGCGGTGATGATTTTTTTCCCTCCGATCCACGACCGCTCCAACAACGATCGGGCGGTGTGACCATGCCTTTAGGACGCGTGACTAATGGAGATAATGATTGACTGACTGCTTGATTGATAGCTCTATAAATTAATTCATTTCATTAAAACACTGTGACTCTATTAAAGGATAAAATCTTGTGTAAGGAGAGGGTGCATGGTGGAGTGTGCTGATCATACCAATTGCTTTATGTTAATACACAGAAATATTGCAATTGTTGAAAAAAACACTTAAACATGAGTTCAAAAAAGATAGTTGATCACATTGAAAAGGATGATTTAACATTGAATATCAAAAAGTGCAAGCTTATGCTATTTGGAACTAGAAATCGCATAAGAAATAAAACTGTTTCTCTGACCTATAGAGAAAGTGTTATTGCCGTTGTAAATGAATTTAAACATATTAATGTTGTATTTGATAATTGTCTAAAGTGGGATCACATATATATAAAACTTGTCTCTAAAATATCGAGAACCATATCATGTATAAAACGCATTAGATTTTATTTACCAAAAAGAATTTTAAAATTGCTATATGATGGTTTGCTCTTATCACATATTGATTATGGTATAATTTTATGGGGCTGTTCAGCAAAGTGCCATCTGGATAAATTACAAAGGGCTTCAAAACCGCTATGCACGTCTGATACTTAACGCACATTATTTAACTCCCGAATTACATTATCATCTTTAGGATGGCAATCCGTCACAGATAGAGTTGATTACCACTTTAAAATATTGATGTATAAAGTGATGCACAATATAACCCCCAAATATATTCAGGATATATTGCGCCATAGACCAATACATTTCGAAACTAGATATTCAATTAACTGTCCCCCTTTTATTGAAAAACTTCCAACCGAATATCATAAAAGATCATTTTGTTATCATGGCTCTAAAATATGAAATACGTTATCCCCTTCTCTCCGTTTAGCAAAGTAACTTAATTCTTTTAAAAAAACAATGTAAATCGATATCCCTCACACAAATATGTTTTTGAGATGTCCATGAATACTCTCTGTTACTTTCTGTTATTATATGTTTATAGTGATTTTGATATTTTTTTTACTTCTATGTATTACATTTTTCTCTCTCATATATGTTCATTTTGTTGACGGGTTTTATGTGATATTGTTTTGTCATGTTTTTAATTTCTGTTGATACAGGGCCCCTTGGTCGAGCAGTTCTTGTAACTGAAAGGGCTACCCTGTTAAAATAAAACGACATATAAATAAATAAAAATAAATACATTATAGACTCATACGATGACGTTAAAAAAAAGTTCGAGAAGTTCGAGTATTGATATTGAATGTTAAATCTCAGTGATAGAAACAAATAACAAAATTTGCCATTAATATGCAAAAAAGAGAAAAAATGAATTGAATACTCACTTCTAATCCGATGACAAAACGGTCAGCTTTATCATGAAGCAATGTTTCGCTTTTACTGGTGATAAAGCTCTGCAGACGAAAGAGGAATTGAATCCGTGTGTAAAGAATATCAGGGGCCTGTCTTACAGAGAGTTGCGATTGATCGGATCAATCGCAACTATGGAAAGCCAGCAAAGTCAACATATAAAATGCATGTTTGTAAAAAAAAAATACGATGTATATTAAAAAATCATCGATTTCTTGACAGTTTGGTGTGTTCTTTGTTTTCAAAGGACATTTTGAAAATTTGCTTTTGAAAAAATTATTACACTGATGGATTTCCATAGAGTAACGATTGATTTGATCAATCTGAACTCTTTGTAAGACAGGCCCCAGGACGGCGTGTCATAAAGCCGCTCGTAACTTACAATTGACTTTGACGCACGACTTTCTTGTGCCAAGTGATATCTATATCCCTATCTCATTGACTATCCAAGAACATGTTTCAGTCGTGCGTAACTTAACCAATATGTTTATGGACCACCCATCAGTTGAAAACAAATCGTGATTTTCATGATTATTTTTTTTAATTCAACAACGTCCTTTACATGTATCAGGGGATAGTGAATAAAAAACAGAAAAAGGAAAATGAGGGAAGAAAGGAAGAAAAGGAGATTTCTATAATAACCATAGTTCAGTACAGAACAGAATATGGCATCAGCAGGTTGTCTGAGCCCTACATATATCTCATGGTGGTCCCCTGCATGTTGCATCTGACTGGGTTGAAATGAAACGTGAAAGTAAAAAACAATCACACGACTCTCCACGAAACACATCCATCTCTTAACCTACCTGGGGCCTTTTCATACAGCTGTTCGTAAGTTAAGAGCGACTTTAAGAACGACTGGTGATCCTTTCTTACGCGCTTAACCATCGCCAATAATACCATTTACCACAAAAAAGGATCATCAGTCGTTCTTAAAGTCGCTCTTAACTTACGAACGGCTTTATGAAACACCCACCTGAAATGATGATGATTTGATGTTTGCCGGGTGGCTGCCAGGTATGAAAATCTTATCGCAGGCCATAGGACCTTCCTCATCGACGACACCATAGCAAAATCCCTCATGTACAAACTCTTTATCACCACATAGCTTATCAGCATCTGGCATGGATGGAAAAAAATATTGAAGCGATGATTGTTCTATTTACCGTAATCAAAGTAATTTATAATTCTGTTTTTAGAAGCAAATCAGTATGTCCAGATAAACTGTAAATGTACCAATTTAGCCGACTGAACTTTTTAGCTATAGACCTGAATTAAATTACTTTTTCATTATCACTATCGTTTAACAATGATAATTGATATCTATATGTTATTTTTTCTTTGTCGTCGTCCCTGTTTTCTTCTATTATTAAACGTCTCCTCCTGCTCTTTTTCTTACTCTCTTCTATTTTTTTCTCCATTTCAACCCTTCTCTTTGTTTTTCCTCTCCTCAATCCGCCAATAATATTTATCTTACATTATATGATATATCACTGGTTTTGTTATTTTCATTATCGTAATTATTTGTTACGCCTATCGTCCTTCATGTATTCATTGCTGATACTTTAGTCGTTGGTGATGATTTCACAATTATAGATTATCGTATTTATATTTTCATAATTATTCTGACTGGTTTTCTTCTATTTTTCCTTCTCTTCCCTTTCGCATTACCGCCGTCCTCATCATCATCACATTCCCTCTCATCAGCGTGGTCACTATCGCCACCATTGATAACTTACAATCCAAACGACAGCCCACAAGCTCCAGTCGCAGAACACCTGGTTTGGTCATTTCGGAGTCGGGTGAGGTGTGAGACCCGGACAGTTCGGGTGAAGAAGGCCCTTTCAAAATGATGAGTAGACACCGTATATGGGTCACGTGCGTTTCGAAGTACTAATCAAAAGTAGAAGAATTAGGAGAAACAAAGTTGGTTCAAATGAGGGGCCATGAAACAGTTTTGAAAGTATAAAGTATCATTTTATATATACATGTACTACACGAAATAAGAAGAAACAATTGTCTTTTTTTTTGGGGGGGGGGTATATCATATTCTACAGCACTCTAGATATTATTTTACATGGGAGAGCATATCCTGAACGTATCATGATATAGTTCATCTTGACATTTTTGACCGTTATGAATAATGAAAAGCATATGGCTGTTCAAGTTAGAGGGTCTAATGATGCAAAAGACTTTGGAAATATCAATGGAAATATTAAGTTATACATGTGAATGGGCATATACCAGCGAATGAACAGGAATAAACACAATACAATATTCAAACAGTCCCGCCTGTAATTCTTCGTTACACCAACGAAACCGATTTCAAACCGATCTACGATATGTAATTCAAAATAACGCATAAACTTTGATCGGTCCGGAGTCAATAGTGTTAATGTGCCTGTAGCTTAGGCCTAAACGCTCGTAGGACTATATCATCGTTTCTCAAAAGATATTATCGTACAACTTCCACCTGTCCTGGTCGAGAAGTCCATATTCTACGAATTTTTCTGAATAGAAACTAAGGGACTATGCCAACGGATAAAAGTTCCATATAATTTGCGACCTGGGAGAGCTGATGCCTCCTAAGTCGCAGAATAAAAATTGTTCATTCCATGGCATTCTTGTACTCCGCCCACTTGTTCTGGTCCTGAAGTCTATATTTCACTCGGAGAATACAAAGTGAGTAAATAAAATATATACCTATAGATGCCAACGATTAGAGAGGTGGCCAATACTGTTCATTCTAACAGTGTTGATGCCCTCTACTTTTACAGGCCTACCATTGTTTCTCCTATGATGTTCTTGTACTCCCTCCAACTGTCCTGGTCGAGAAGTTTTATATTCCACTTTGAGTCTTGCGATGAACGTTCTCCTTCCTTCTACAAAACCCCTTGACTCATGATCGCATGGAATACGTGGACATCTTTGAAGCAATTTGGAACCATATATCATGGACTTCCGTCGTCGGTAAAACACAACCAGTAATCCTACAAAAGAGAGATACAGAAGTCGAGGATGGTGGAAGTGTTATCTCCGCTTTTGATTGGATCTTGGGCATGGAACGCCTGCCAATGTGTATTTAATCATGAATTATGTCGATAAATGACAGAGTAGTTCAATTCTTAGTAAATGCAAATGTGGTACCTGTTCCATAAAACATGATATGATAGCAGATTTGCTATAACAATTTAAAGCTACAGAAATCATCCAAGAATGGCTGATAGTATTTTCTTTTTTTCTTTTTTTTTCAAAAATTGCCAATTTATTATAATAAAAAAAAAGACCAAGGACTCTGTGTGTGCCGAATCGTGAGAGAAAAAGTAAATCCTTGAGTGAAAATTGAATAATCACTACAAAGATCCTCTCATATCAATTTGCTTGCGCTCCTTTTTTGCAGTGCGTAGCGTGTTAAATTATTCCCTATGGAGAATAATTGAAAAATACGCCGTTTTTGACGGATTTGCTAAGATATCTCCCAAACGCGTCAACAAGGTGATCTATCAAAACAGAATAGAATAGAGCAGATTCTCACCTTGAACATGATATGATTTTCATTTAATTTTAGTCAAATTAAGTTCTGTCACTTTTGAGGTTTTTGGAACCTTTCTTGATGATTTTGAAATCCATTTGTACATGAGCCAATGGGCAAGTGCTGGAAACGAAACTTTTGGTGCAACTTCACATTGTTGTAAAAAAATATATACGTCACAATAGACCCTATCAAAAAAAGACATTTTGCAGAAAATGCTGTAGATTGCGAATACCTAAGAATTATTTTGATTGGATAAAAAAAACCTCTGTCACTTTTCACATTTGCAAAAGCTTTTGCAATAATTGGTCACTATAGTTTGGCGGATTCAGCCGATGGCATTGTGTGTACACAGTACACACGCATAGCTATGCAACGCAGCGCGTGAAGAATTTTGCAAGTTTTCATTATTCGTATATAGCGACAATGTTGGATAGGACCGTACCATTTTCGACCGGGGGTGTGCCAATGAATGCAAGTGATCAAGAAGAGTTACAAAACTGAAGGGAGTGAGAAAACAAGGAAAGTGAGAGGGAAATTTATGAAAACAAGTAATGCGAGGAAAAATGACAAGAAAAGAAGAAGAAGTGAAAACACGCAGCTGAGTGCGCTCACGATATGTAAGTTGAACACCCCTGCACCGCAATGTAGCAGCCCGCCACTATACACGTAGACTGCCTGCACGATGCGAAGACAGGGGCGCGTATTAGTGACTGTGCGTTAAACGTCCCATTTCTATGCCTTATAAGAGGAGCGTTTTTTGTACACAACAAATTGATATGTTAAACTTAAACTTGACTTGATCAAGAATTCATAAAATGTGTGCTTTTTTCAACTTTGAATCGATCGAGTTAGATCATATTTCGTTAAGTCAATGAGAGATAATTCACAGAGTTGGTGCAGCGTTTTAGAAAGGCGAATCGAAATAACAAATGGAACCGATTGAATATGTATTTTGTATACCTTTGGGGTCAAAGTGATGAAGACGGGATTGATTAATAGTTGTTTCATTACATCCTTTACACGTAAGTTGACTTCTGTATTTCTCTGGACTCCATTCCGAGCCGTTTATTGCAACCTGTGATAAAAACGGACCCCAAATTTTTATTATAAATAGCGACAATGACATGATATAGGTGCGGGGAGGCTTTTACCGACAAGATATACATTTTTGAACATTATGTTGAGATCTATCATAATTGATAATAATTTCAATTGTTAAACTTCCTAATATATGCTCACTCGCTTAAAACTTGAAACATCTAAGAAAAGTTTGCGATATAAGACGTGTTGTGGCCCCTCAATTTGCTTTATCCATTATGCCACTGAAAGGTGAACCATTCTCAAACTGTATGTATATTTTTTTAATTACCGTTTCTCAAATCATGACTAAGGTCCTATTAAAAATTGTTCTCGTTAATAGTGGTGTTTATTACTAGTGAACAAACGACTGATTTTGGCTATGAAACACCAATGTTTCTTAGATTCCGATTTAGAGTTGATTTGGTTGGATCAATTCCACTGGATGCTGTGGGTTATCGGTAAGAAATCGGTCAACAGAGTGGATATATTGTTTATTTATTTATTTTTTCTTCAGCCACAGGCTGTTCTTCTAAGGGTCTAGCTCAAACATACATTAGTAAAAAACAAATACATATATAAATAGAACATAAATCAACAATGATATAACAAGTTATTAATATAATATAATAAGTTATTAATAAACAAGCTAGCTATTATCTAATAATACCAACAACAAGAACAACGAGAGGGGAAATAACACACAATTCAAAATTAAATGTTAACGTAAAGAACAATATGTACGGATTTGCCAAAGATCTATGTAAATGGCTTTAATACTGTGGTTTTATTTAAATGAGGCCCATTCCATTTGTAATTTCCTATGACAAAGAGGAATTCGGAATTTGGAGTAATTTTTACTTACTTGAAAAGTTGCACCCAACAAGCTCGAGCCTTACACAGGTAACTGAAGATGTATTCACGGGGTAAAAGCGCGCCAACTCCAGCAACTCGAAGGGTTCAGGAAAATCGACCCTTGCAAGACTGGTGTTTTGATAGTCGACATAAAACTGTCAAAAGAAATGTTATAAAAAGCCATTAAAAAAAACTTATGTGATCTTCAAAATAAAATGATCATAACCTATAGGTGCATGTTTTGTCAAAGAGGCAGACAAGGGTGTAAAGCTGAAATTCCAAGAGTTTATAGTGGCGGTATGAGACTGTTACGGATTATGTAACTTAATTACGAATTCAGATAGCGTATTAAGTCTGAGGTTCGAAACCTAAGTCTAAGATGTTCATTGCATATAATTTCTTCGTCTTTTTCTTACTATCATTATTATTCTTTTTCTTCTTCTTCTTTTCTTCTCTGTTATCTTCTCTGTTGTCTTTTTCTTCTCCTCTCACTTCCCTTCTTCTTCTTTTTTTTCTTCTGCTCCCCTCCTCTTCACGTTTCATTGATTGCCTTGTAATATTTCATTGATGCTTCTGTTCCATATATATATATTGTTCTTTAAACGTGTTGATTTTAAAATGTTTCCTTTGTCAATTGTATGTTCCACACGGCCCCAATGGAAATCAGTCTGCGAACTGTTTGGGCTTTTTAACCGTGTATAAATAAAATAAATCTTATCTATTGTAACTAGCAGCAATTACCCGTGGCAGCACAGGGGATAGGAGTCATTTTTCTTTATCAAAGTGTGTGGGGGGAGGGGAGGGGTGACATTCTTGTATGTACAGCTAGACTGCCTATTTACACTGAAAGCCGAGCAGTTTATTGATGAAATATATTTAGACAACTGATTTATAGCAGACTTCTCTTTCAATATAGATAGGAGGTTCAATTAAGTTAAGCATCTTGGGTTGAACTGGAGGAAGAACTTCAATAATCATTACAGAGTGAAATCCAATCTAACTATAAAATGGAAAAATGTATTAGAACACGGTGTATTCAGTAAGCAGTCAAGAGGCAATTATTGTGATATAGAAATGTTATGATTACATGTATTGGGTCGGAAATAAATATGTAAGTACATTGCACATGTACCTTACAATGCACATTAGACTGCAGTTGTTTGTAATTTTTAAATTAAAGGTTGCTCAATCATATATAAGTATGGCAGGATGTCGAAAAGAAGTGAGAGTGAGAGAAGGGGGGGGGGTGATAAAATGAGTGAGACAGAAACAGTGGTGGGAAAAATGAGTCAGACAGACAGTGAGGAAAATGAGAGACAGAGAATGGGAAAAATGAGAGACAGAGGGGAAAATGAATGACAGAGAGACAGAGGGGAAAATGAAAGAGACCCACACGGGGAAAATGAATGAGAGAGAGAGATAGTGGGGAAAATGAGAGAGATCGACATTGGGAAAATCAGAGAGAGAGAGATAGAGAAATTAAAGAATACAAAAGAGCGAGATAGAGAGAGAGAGAGAGAGAGAGAGAGAGAAAAGATTTTAGATGTTAATTTGTGATAAAAAGATAAGATTTGTATGGCTTACATGGGCATTTTAATTTCTTTTAGAGGTTTTAGATATCTTTTTTTACTGGTAGATCAAATAGTTATGCATTGAAATAATTGATAAAAATCTTAGAAAGTTCACTGTAAATGTAGTATGGAATTATTGTGTCTTTTAAAAGTTAAATGGGCATCTTCACTGATTTAATTTTATTCAAATAAAAATAACAATATTGATACGTGTATGTTATAGATTATGTCTTTTTTCATAAAATATCATGTTAATTAAAGGCAAGATATGCTACAACAGTATACAGATGAAAAGATCATAATGTTTGAGATGGCATAATGCATAAGGTCCCGTATGTCTGTTATACACGGTATTGGCTATAGAAGCGATAAACCATTTTTACACTGTATTATTCATATCTACATTTTTAATAAACATCTACATATGTAAAACAGAGTTTTGTAGAATACATGTCAAACAAAATATGTGTAGCAAAAAAAAATGCCAGTGTTGCCAATTTGTAGAAGAAAATTGATCAAATTTGCCTTTAAATAAAAGGGGTAATAGCAAATCTATTTAAGACGATTTTAATTTTGGGTTTTGGAACTTAGCACTGAGTTGATTATCTGACTCAACCAAACAACTTCATCATATGTTGGAATTTAGATTTACTGCGGCATCGATCATTCCAATATAAATATTACATTTTACGTCAAAATACTAACCATGCACTGTTCAACTGTGTACAACAGAGCACCGGCACAGTTTGATTTTGGAGCGTTGAGTAGCAGGTAGCCCAATCTGTTAAATATAGGATTAAATTAAAATACAAAGGATGTGTTAATGAAACTGGGCAGAAACATTAGATGTAGACCCTCACCCCCCCCCCCCCAGCAAACCCCCAGTCAACACTTGTTTTCAAAAGGCAAGTCAGAATATTAACCTCTTTGTGACAACTGCTTACATTTTGTACGGTAACCACTGAGGACATCGGCCGATTACGGTATGTTGTTTACGTTTCAGCAGCGCTACACATGCATATATACATGCAGCCAGCGCATGAGTGTAAGTACGTACCGTATACCGTGCTTTGTATTTCGCTGACCGAGAGAGGTAAAAGGGACTGGGAATTTCAAAGCTATATTCAGGGCGGCGAAAAGGAATGCCAAAAGTTACGAATTGTAAAAAAAAATTAAATAATGCGACCAAAAATACCACAAACAACCCCCGTCATGACAATCTGTGAACAATCTAACCATGTTTAGAAAAAATTCCAGCTCCATTGAGTGGAAAACCACGGAGAAAACGTGCTTCAAACAAACGGAAGGACACACAAGATTAGCCAATTATAGTAAGCTTAAGGATAAATCACTTATGTATGAAACAATTATGTAAAACCGAATTACACATACTTACACACCCACATTCGCGCAACTCGCCCACTTAATCGTAGCCTTAATTGCTCGGCACGCACACAAATATGCTTGACTAATTCCTTGCTGGAAAGGGAGCAGTATCTCACATTGTGTTCAAGATGTGTGTACAGTGAGGTCACAGAATGTTAACAGTGTGTTCATCTTAAGACTGTAAGATCTGAGCATTTTAACAGTGCGAATCACATTTTCATATAGTTTACTATATGAACACACGGTGAAATTTCGCGATGCACAGATGTCCATAGTGTGTGCAATTGTCTTCACCATGTTCACACTGTTGCAGTTTGAGTATCAAGAGTGTGAATTACATTTCATTTCACCAGTGGCGTCCAGATGATGGGGGGGTGTGGGGGCTTTCAAGAACAAGGAAAGAAAACATAGAAAAAGAAAGCAAAGGAAAAAGAGAAGGGTGAAATATGATATTAGGTCCTATTCCCTAAATAAAATTATGCCAAAATCTATCAAGAAATGGACATTTGTGATAAAAATGTCAAACTTTTTCCTAATGCACTAGATATCTACCCACCTCCAAATTGCTGGCTCATTGCGCCATCGCATCTCACTTTGTACGCACGCTACGAACCCAATAAGCGGCACTTTCTTTTCAGGGAACTAAACAGACTCTCTATTCTTTAACGTTTGGTTTTCCTAATATACTCACAAAGGTGTTCTTAAAATCATTAAAGTTAGTGGTGTAACTATGACATGTATGAGCAGAAGTATATTAACTTTTCTCTTACACATTTATGTTCATTGTGTAATATAAGTTTTGAATTATTTGACATTGTTTGACATTCTACCCACTTACTATCCATATTTTAAAGGTGAAGTCCACCTCAGAAAAATGTTTATTTGCATCAATAGAGAAAAATCAGCAAGCACAATGCTGAAAATTCCATCAAAATCGGATGTAAAATAAGAAAGTTATGATTCAAAGTTTCGCAAAGTTTCGCTTATTTTCAACAAAATAGTTACATGAACGAGTCAGTTACATCCTAATAAGAGTCGATGATGTCACTCACTATTTCTTTTGCTTTTTATTGTTTGAATTACTAGTATACAATATTTCAATTTTTTACTAATTTAACGATTAGGACCTCTTTGCCTGAACCACAAAATGTTAAATAATGGAATTCCACGTGTTCAGGGAGGAATGAAACTTCATTTCACATGACATTGATGAGAAAATGAAAATATTTCATATTTCATATAATAAAATAAAATACAAAAGAAATAGTGAGTGATGTCATCAGTTCCCTCATTTGCATACTGACCGAGTTGTGCATATAACTGTTTTGTGAAATGAAGCGAAACTTTAAAATGTTATAACTTTCGTATTTTCCATCGATTTTGATGATTTTTTCTCTTATTATTCAAATAAAGTTTTGTTGGGTGGACTTGTCCTTTAATCACGGATTTAGAACATATAATATATATATGTATATATATATACATGTAAATATGATTATCTTTTTAACTCACGGTCTCTATCAAGTTTAGGTGACCTGCTTCGATCATCTCATTTGTGCCGAACCAGAGGCGAAATGCATCAGTCCTGGAGTCGGGGTTAACGCACTTTCGAAAAATCATGGCGGACAGTTGAAACGGCTCAGTGACGGCCATCTATCAGGTATACAAACGTAATTGGATGATGGGTACAAAGGCCATGAAAGTCTTGATAGTGATATCGATTAGAATGATGATGGTGATTATGATGGTGTTGATGGTGGTGCTGATGACAGTGATGATGGTGATAATGATAAAATGGTGGTGGTGGTGGTGATGATGGTGATGATGACAATGAAGATGATAACGATGATGATGGTGGTGATAATAATGGTGTTGATGGTGGTACTGATGATGCTGATGATGGTGTGATGACGATAATGATAAAATGGTGGTGGTGATGATGACAATGATGGTGATAATAGGCATGATAGCGATGATGGTTAAGACGATGATGATAATTATGATGATGATGGTGATCATAATGGTGATGATAATTCAGGTCAGTTCAGTTCATTATTTTCCATTAAAAACTCAATTGAAATAAATACATACAAAGTTCACAACTAAAAATCGGAAGGACCCAAGAAAAGCATAGCTTGCGAGGATGGGCCCTGTACAATCATTAACAAAACAAAACAGATCTTACATTGTTAAAACGTAAAACAGATAAAAAAAAACTGTCTCATACACACACACAATCACACCAACACACACCCATATGCAGAACATTGAGAAGTTAACAAAGAGTAAGAAAGAGAAGGAAGCGATAGAAAAAGAAAAGGAGAGATAGGGAGAAAGAAAGAAAGAAAGAGGGAAGATAGAGTTCGAGAGGGAGAAAGAATACCCTCTACTCAGAGCACATCAAACGTTTAAACAATAATTGTTTACATAAGTATTTGAATCTCGTTAAAGTTGAAGAATTTTTCACAACATAAGGTAACAAATTCCAAACATGAACACCCTGAAATCTTATTGTATGTCGGGTTAATGAGGTACGTGCAAAAGGGATAAGAAATTTTGATTTGTTTCTGGTAGCATAAGAATGATAAAAAGAATTTGTTTTAAACATATCATTGAATATTGATGGAAGCTCTTTTTTATGAAAATTGAACATAAATATTAAATTGTTTACTGTTACAAGATCAAAAACAGGCAAACATTTTAGGTCACAAAACAGAGGAGTACTTGGTGTCATGTAGTTAGAATGAGTAATTATACGGATAGCACGTTTTGAAGAATATGAATTTTGTATAGGTGTGTCTTGAAGAGTTGCCCATATCATATTACAATAATTGATATGTGGTAATATAATACTGTTATAAATAGTTAATAAAATATTTTTTGGCAGTGTGTTTCTAAAGTGTGTTATAATACCAACCCCCCTTGAGATATTAGAACAAACATGAGAAATGTGGTGAGACCAATCAAGCGATTCATGAAGTTTGATGCCTAAAAATTCTACAATATTACATTTCTTAAGAATATCATTTTTTATATACACAGGGGAAACCTGACAAGAAACTTTTTTCTGTTTGGAATGAAATATTATGTAATTTGTTTTATCAGTATTTAAAAAGAGTTTGTTACAAATATACCATTCACTTAGTTTCTCTAATTCAATATTTATATTACAAATTAAAATATTTATTCTTTGTGAGATGAAATGACAGCAGTATCATCAGCAAATAATGAAAATTTGAGAATATCTGAAGTATGTGTAATATCATTTATATACAACAAAAATAATAGTGGCCCAAGCACAGATCCTTGTGGAACACCAGTATTTGTATATGAAAAATCGGATGCTACACCATCGACCATCACATACTGTTTTCCTTTCAAATAAATAACTTCTAAACCATTCAAGAGATACACCTCTTATACCATAATAATACAATTTTTCAAGCAGTATGTGATGGTCGATGGTGTCAAATGCTTTGGAAAGATCCATAAAAACCCCACAGCAAAATTTACCTTCATCAAATTTACGTAATATATAATCTGTAATATTTCAAATGCTTAAAGAAGTAGAATGTTTTTTCCGGAAGCCAAATTGTTTTGAAACTAGAAGATTAGTTTTGGATAAAAAATTATAAATTCTTTTATACATTATTTTTTCCAGTAATTTTGAAAAAGTAGATAAAAGTGCAATGGGCCTGTAATTTTCTATACAGTTTACTGGACCTATCTTATATAAAGGAATAACTTTGGCAGTTTTAAGTTTATTTGGGAATACTCCTGATACAAGAGATTATTATAAATACAACACAAAGGTTCAACAAAAAAAGTATACATTTTTTCAAAACAGAAGTTAATACATCATCTGGGCCTGTTGCTTTAGATGATTTGAGTTCATGGCAAAGATTAATAATTTCATAAGGAGAGGTTAGATTCAGAAACAAAGAGGACATGGAGGGTGTAGTCAAAAAGTCTTTGAATGACTTAGTTGAATTAGGAATTGATGCTGAAATATTTTTAGCCATATTGATAAAAAGAGAGTTGAAAGCTTGTGCTTTATCTTTAGATGAATGGAACGATGAATTCCATAAAACATTTTTTGTGGTAGCGAATTTGTTTATTTTTTCAAGTAAATTATTAATTTCTCGCCACGTTTTAACCATGTCCCCCTTGACTGCTAAGAATATCATATAATAATATTTTGCCTTTGAAGCTCTAATTATGGAAGTTAATCTATTCTTTAATTCAAATATTTTCTTTTTTTCCTTGTATTCAATGTATTCATCGTACCTTTATACATTCTTTGTTTATGTTTTATTGACCTCAATATACAATTGTAATCCAAGGTTTCTTAAAATGTGTTTTACTACTGCGTGGTTTTGCAGTACAAACAGGAAACATTCATCATATAACATACAGAATTTGGAAATGAAAAAGTTGTAACATATATTCACATCATCGTTACTATAAACTGTCTGGCATCAACTGACGAAGTTTCTCCTTAAACATTGCTATTCCTTTTCATTTACTAATCTATTTTTATGATTCTTATTATCAATCGGTAAGACAAAATTTTCTCTATCTTTACTTACACAGAATATTGGAAAATGATCGGAGAGATCTGAATAAATGAGTCCTTGGTATTTATTTTTTTCAATTGAATTAGTAAAGTATGTTGTCTATTAAAGAAGCTTTAGAAAACGAAATACGCGTGGGTTTAGTAATCAGGGATACATATTAAAGAAAACATTAAATCTAGAAAATCTGTTGTTTTGGAATGTGTATCATAATTCAGTAAGTCAATGTTGAAGTCTCCCATTATATAAACATCTCTCCGCTCACTTTCCAATTGTACCAAAAATTTCATCATTTTATCATGGAAACAATTAATATCAGCATTTGGAGGTCTATATACACAGCCAACAATAATCGGCTTTGTTTTTCCTTGTATTTCAATAAAAACAGTTTCATATTCTCGTGCATTAAAAGAAATGTCAGACCGAAATTGTATATTCAAGTCTTTTTTAACATAAAGTGCAACTCCACCACCTTTTCGAGTGGCTCTACTTGATTGTACAAGATTATAATTGTCCATCTTAAATAATGACAACTCTGTGTTTTTACTGAACCATGTTTCAGATATACCAATAATACTGAAATCATAAGAGAGTGAATGTAAAAGTATTTGAAATTCACTGAAGTTCTTCTTCAAGCTCCTAGCATTCAAATGAAGCACTGAGAATTTTGAAATATCAAATGAAAAGTTGCTACAAAAATCATCAGCGAATAAATATTTACAAGAATTTGCAATATTGATCGAATTTGTATCAAAAAGTGACTTTTCATTCTCAGATATTGTCATGAAGTCTGTTGCAAATGGATTGAAATTCAAAGCTTGAAGTTTATCAATGTCAATATGTGAATTCAAATGGTATAGACAGACATATAAAATTCATAATCATCGACAATATAATTAAATGGAAATATAATAGAGTTACAATCAATACAAAATGAAGACTGAGTAGAAGGAGAGGTGAAAGAAGTTCTGCAATTTGCACAAATACATAACCAGACATTTCACTACACACACACACAGAATCACACACAAAGATAAATGATCAAATTGTACACATCAAACGTATATATATAAAGAAGCTATCTGATGAAAACATGAAGTAGCCATAAATAACATACTAAAGAGTCAAGTTCATGCATCAGCAGCATGATCAATGTCTAAAGATATAAGTCTATTTACAAGAATTCTATCAGCATCATGAACATGTCTTCTGATATAAGTCTATGTACAGGAGTTCCATCAGCATCCTTATCATGTCTGATATAATCAGTCTACTTACAGAAGTTGTAAATCATCTTCATTTCGTATCAGTTTTCGCACAGATTTTCCTCCACTTGTTATTGACACGAAAATGCGACCATCTGATGACCAAGCTGTGATCATGATGGTGATGATGATGACGACGATGCGTTTGCGCATGATCAGTGTCTCACAATCACATTGCTTTAATACACTGACTTGATCACACTGTTAACTAGTGAACATGTCAATTGAAAAGTCCTTATTCTTACTTACTTGCACCAGGCTTCGGTGGTGACCGGGGATCCACCCGGACCTTGGTATCAAAAGCTCGTAATGCGGCCAGTTGAAACTCTGAGTCCCCAGTATCATCTAAAACGAGCACCTGTATTCCATCGACCTCCCCTCGCATAAATCCAAATTCGCTATCGCAACCTATGAAATTACAAAATAAACAATATAATAAAATATTGGATTTGTATAGAGCACGTAACCACCTTGCTAGGTGCTCAAGGCGCTCCAATATTTCCCCGGCTAAGTCTACCTATTCGGCGCTCACAGATTTTTCGAGGAATTATTTCCTGCGGTACCCATTTACCGCACCTGGGTTGAGTGCAGCACAATGTGGGTAATTTTCTTGCTGAAGAAAACATGCAATGGCATGGAATCGAATCTACGTCCTCACTTTGAAAGACGAGAGTCTTAACCACTAGACCACGATGCCCCCTCACTTATGATATTATTAAAATGGCATGACCGACTTAATGGAGATATTATGATATTATAATTATGTCAGTTCCTATTGTTTGAAACAATCGTAAACATATTTCGGTGAACAAGTTTATCCCTAATGAAACTGAAACCTAATCAATCAAAAATAAGTAGGCGTAGACTGAATGAATAAATGAATTTATCAAATATATGATGATTCTTTAAATGTAGTGCATTCAGTTTCTACAGTTATTAATCGTCACTGCAACGTCATAAGCGATAAAGTATAGCACCGTTATTGTCTGTAATATGAAGGGTAAATAACGATATTTCCATTTTTAAAAATTCTGTATTTTCTTAAATGATGTGGTAACATGACGGTTACCTACCATTATCCTGGATCCAAGTATTTCTATTTGAGACTGAATGGCTCGGTGGAGTTAGACAGAGGTTTTATTCGAA
>NC_054748.1:27330355-27420170 GCF_018143015.1 Lytechinus variegatus | reverse complement strand
ATGCTAGGTTCCCACTGCCGATCAAACCAGCCCGACCAAGCCCGATCAAGCTATTTTGGCCTGGTCGGGCTCGGTCGGCAAGGGCGATCGGGGTCGGTCTACCTTGATCGGTATCGATCTGGCTTCCTACACGACATTTTTTGGCATGCCAAAAAATATCGTGTAGGAGTCGTGAAGGCAAGCCATCGTACAGCGATCGTGTACTGATCGAGTAGAGATCGAGTTGATCGAAAATCGATCGTGTAGAGGTCTAGTTAGGTCGGGGTGGATTTTTTCCGCCGATCACTACCCGATCATCTCGATTCACACACAACTTCTACACGATTGGTTCCCGATCAACTCGATCAACAACTCAACTGCTTCACGATCGATACATGTCTGCCCTGAACACTTACTCGACCGAACTCGCTCACTTCTCGACTGCTTTACGATCACGTCCCAATCACTTCCCGACCGCACTCGATCTTTCGGATCGCAACTCAACCAAGGGCAAAGACACAATTACGTGCTGATCTTATCACATTTTCTTCGTACCAGTAGGCCTATTATTGATATTAAAATTAATCAGTTCTGGAATTGGGAGTGATAACAGGCGACTACTTGCAGCTCTTCACATACTCCAACATGCCGCGTAGAACTAAACGTAAAGCTGCGACAGCTGCTGATACAGATGATGGCAATGAATCGACATCTTCAACATCTTCAGTCACAAGGCCCGAAGAGCGTACAGCAGCACCTCAAACCAAAGGCTCCCCTGCCAAACACACCCGAAGACAAGAGCACATGAAAAGAAGTGTCAGTGCTACTGCTGCGTCATCTGATGTGACTGAAAGTGAAAATGTAGCTACAACCTCGGCCATCTCACCTCCTGTAGAAATCCCTCCACTGGCGTAAATCCCGGGGGGATGGGGGATATATCCCCCCACTTTTTGAGGAGGGGGGATGGCCTGTACAAACATCCCCCACTTTTTTACGGAAGAAATGAAAAAAAAATCACAAGAGATAATTGTTTTGTTGGTGAAAATTCTTCCTAAAATACCGCTTAATAAATAAAACAATATCATTGGATCATAAAATGCAAATAAAGAGCCAGTTCACCATTTGCAAACGAATTACTTTTGTCCTTATTATAACATTGAAGAGAAACCCCCGTTTCTTCCAATTCATCAATGTTGGGGTTTTGGGGGGAGGGATTAAGATGGAATGTCAAAACATTTTGAATGTAATCTCTAATAAAACCGTTAAACCATAATGGGGTAAAAAAGATAACAATATCGGAGGGGTATTTGCCATATGGACATACAGTGGCGTAACTACCGGGGGGGGGGGGCATGGGGGGCACATGCAGCCCCCCCAAAAAAAAAAAACGGGGAAAATGAGAAATGAGGGAGAAAGGAAGAGAAACGTAGTGGGAAAGAAGAAAATATAATTCATTATAATGTTATATTATAATTATTTATGTTACATTACATAAGAAACATTTTTATCATAACTTCATGAAATATAATTTGCCCAGGGCCTACGTCTTCATTGTTCCTGGTGCTCGCATTGTCTGTTTAACAAGATATGTAATCCTGTTGTACTAAAACATCACGTTTTCAAGTCAATATAAACCAAATATATTTTCTAGCACTTAAGTTATCATATATTGACATATGCTTCTTTTACATGACTCAAAAAGTGATATAAACATTTCCTGTCCGTGATTACGTTCGCATTAGTGGATTGGTGAGATATGTCTGCTCTTCGTGAATTCCTAAAATCAGTCCTTAAAATGTCCCTTCTTCTGATCTGAATATGAAAAAGTTTCAGCTCGCGCTTCGCGCTCGCATCATTTGGTTAATGAAATACCTATATGGTCCTAGTTAATTCCTACAAAGAAACCTTTGAATGCCCCACTTCAGGTCTGAATTATCTAAATTTTCAGCACGCGCTTCGCGCTGGCAATATTTGATTGGTGAAATGCGTATGATAATCATGATTGCAATGACTACGAAGAGTGTTTCATGTGTTCAGATGTAATTCTAATAAAATCAGCAAGCGCTTGGCACTCGCATTAGATGACTATGGTGAGATATGCATACTCTTAATGGATTCCTAAAATATATTCCTTAAAATCTCGCTGTTTGTGGTCAAAATATAAGAAAATTTCAGCTCGCATTGTTTAGCAAGACAGGTACCTATCATGATTACATAAATTTGATTATAATGTCCCTTTTTAGGTGTGAATATAAAAAAATCAGCTCGCGCTTCGCGCGCTCACTCAGTGATTCAAAAAATTTGCTGGTGCCCCCACAATGCCGTGACCCACGGAACGCCAGTGTGGACATATCAATGACAATTCCTTGCATATCTAAAAACATGATTGCAAAAAATGCCAAAATATTTCAGTCATCCCCCAACCCATCAACACGGATTTACGCCAGTGAATCCCTCGGTTGACCAGAAAAAAACGAACGTGCAGCAATCTCTTTTCGAACAAGTTGATCTGCTTGGGTCTAGATTGTGTAGAGATCGGATGGACGTCCAGCTAGTCTAGTAGGGATCGCGTTGGGATCGTATGTAGATCGGAATGATCGAGAAGAGATCTAAGTAGTGGTCGACTGTACGTCGTGAAGGAGTCGTGAATGGTCGAATATGGGTCGTGAATGGTCAAATAGCGGTCGGGAAGAGCTCGTGTTTAGGCATGTGGTCGGGATTGGTCGGGGAAAAAACGGGTGATCGGGCTTGGTTGGGTTGGTTTGATCGGCAGTGGGAACCTAGCATTAAACAAATACTGTAAGGTTCATATAGTAAACAGCGTTCTATAAAATCTTAAACAGCGTTTTTACTGTGTAAATAAACCATTATCAAATCGAGATCTACAGAAATCATTTGCGCAGAACACACTTGCGTTCCAATTTATGTAGTCCTATGTTAGTGTGTGGGTGTTTGGGAGACTTTTCCCTTTTTTCAGGTTGACAAATATTTCCTCCCAAACTAAACGGGTTTGACTGAAATCCCCAAATATGCAAATTCATTCTTTATTTACGTGTGTGTAGGCAATGGGTATGCCACCGCCACAAACCGCCCTCAGTCTGTTAAAATCAAATTCATTAGTGTAATGATGGGATATACAGTCAAAAAAATCAAGGACAACAAAGAGGAACGAAGAAGTGATGGTAGAAACAATAAAAAAGAACCTTGGCAAGAAAGAATGAGGAAGGGTAGGAAGAAGAAGAAGAAGAAGAAAAGGAAGAAGAAGAAGAAGAAAAAGAAAGGATGAAGAAGAAGATCAAGAAGAAGAAGACAAATGACAAAAGAGAAGTATCACGGAAACGAAACACTTCCTCCCAATCGGTCATTTTGAAAAAAAGAAGTAAAGAAATAACCGTATTTTGTTTGAAAAACCGTCAAAATAATCACGGTTATTCATACGTTATTCTTTAATGCGATAAACACAAAACACCAAAGAAGTTAAAGGCTGTACAGTGACTGTAAACGCTACGCTGGGAAGTCTGGCGGCAAGATGCCAGGAATTTATAATGAATACAGTAAACTAATATTGTTATATACTACTACTACTACTACTACTACTACTACTACTACTACTACTACTACTACTACTTCTACTACTACTACTACTACTACTACTACTACTACTACTACTACTACTACTACTACTACTACTACTACTACTACTACTACTACTACTACTACTTCTACTATTACCACTACTACTACTACTACTACTACATCTATGTATGATAGTAACTCACTATTCATTTGGTCTGAAGTCATCTACGTCATCTGTACCATCCCAGGTTGCCGGTTCGAATCCCTCTAGATCATTTGACGGGGCTCTTCTCTCTCGTTGTTGTCTAAACCATTATGATTAGAAAAATAAAACAACAACCAAGATTGATGAAGAAATACCACGATTACTGATTATCAATATATATTTCATGCGTGACCATGATTATTGCTTTTTAGCAGACATCTTGGACTGCTGGCCTGAAAATTGGTAATATTTTTCTTTTTCAAAATTAAAATTCTGCAACATGCTTGCAGCATCCTCCCCGATGTTGATGTTCCCAACAATACTTTTTTAAAAAAAGTTTATTAACAAAACAGAGTAACTCTTAATCTACCTGTATTAACGTCTTGAATATTGGCGATTGAGCAAGTATCTATAAGTATCTATTGGCAGATATTTTTTTCAGGAAAACTCTCTAGAGTCCTCGCGAAAACATTGTCGTTATAATCATTACAGTCGAAGTATGATTATTGACAAACCCCAAAATGTAATACAGTGATAAATTGCTAACACAGAGCTCGCTACCCCCCCCCCCAAAAAAAAGGGGTATAGGGAAGAGATGGGCAAGAGATGATAAATGGATGAAGATAAGAAAAATACCACTGAGAAAAGGCCAGTCTAAAGGCGACCGCACACCTTACGATTGGTCTACGACCCGATTTCAGAATAAAATGTAGTAGAATTTGATGCTAACATTGAGACTTGGAATATCTTACTGTGTTATATTCTAAATCATCGTACGAATACCTATGTTCAAATGTGTGACTATGCTATCATCCCTCTTAGAATAAAAGCGAATTTAATATCTAGTCGTAATGACGTCATAGCAGTCGTACGATTGGCTACGATTTGAGACTAATTTGGCCTTTACTCCGAAATTAAGGCTTGCAATGTTTCAAAATGGTTATATTATTAGTATTCTTTCAATTAATTTAAACCTCAAATAAAATGACATGTTCCATTCACATTTTCAGAAAATGAGCAAAATGCAATTTGTTCCGAAATCGGATCGCGAACAGTCGTAAGGTGTGCGGTGGCCTTAAACGTCATGTATATCTTATGTTTGATTATCCCCCAAAAAATATTACTACCAAAATCATTAGGGTTAAAATAGTGATTTAGCCATACTTGTTTATTCATCTTAATGTTTGCTATAATGTTGAAATAAACGCAGTGACGTCACATTTGAAATACTTTTCTTGAATATTTCGCAGCCACAATCGCGTTTTTGTCGTTAAAAAGGTTTTTATTGAACTGCATGTATATTTATTTACCTTTTTTTGCTTTTGGACATTGGAAGCGACGAGGGAGAAAAAAGGGATTTAGTTTTTCCTTCTTTCTTTCCGATGATGTTAAAATCTACCAAAGTACAAATCCCTGTTACTATCATTGAAATCATAGCAAAAACAAACAGACGTGTATCCCAATTTCCAACGAAACCTCTCAAATGTTACCAATTTTTGCACAAAGGTTGCGACTCCTCCAGCGCCGGATAGGCGAGTTTGGGGTGTAATTATTATGATATGATGATGTGTGTGGGATAACAATTATGATTTGTTTTCTTCAAATCAAACCTGCAATTATTGTCTGATAAAAGAAAACAAATATAAGCAATAATAGAAACGAGACACTAATTTACACTGACATGCTAAAACCTTACGACGAATGACTATATTGAGTGTTTGGTATCAATGAATTTAAATAAAACATGGTTTCATATAAAAAAAATGGAATGTTTTTATAACCCAATTCAAAAGAAACAGAGAAGATGGATAATACATGCAAAATAGTGACGAAATGGAATAGTATTAAATAACCCACTTATCATCAAGAGACGTAGTGAAGGTGGGTTGATAATCCATAATAATCCATAAATTTTATTGTTCGAAAGAGACATTAAATGAAATACTACGAAAATTTGCTTTGCCCAATTGATCGTGGGCCCGGCAGCCGCTGAGCAGCACCAGATCGACAAGGCTCTATCCCTCCCGTCTTTTAGCGTCTTTTGGTCTGACGCGGCCGGGGTTTGAACCCCCTACCTCCCTGTTGTGAGACGGACGCTCTACCAACTGAGCCAACACACCGGTTAATGTGTTTAAGACATGTAAGGATAGAAAATAGAGATGAAATGCTTTAGCTTTAAGAAACCTTTGTATGCCTTGAATCCCAGTTAGCTACAAACTAGTTAGCTATTTGTTTTACGATCTTAATTTAACAAATTTTACCTTACTTCAAACACGAAAAGTGTATGAACAAAACAGTCAATAACCTTTCTCAATAAATTGTTAAGATATGTTGTCAAGAATGTCTAAAATTAATAGCTTAAAGCTTGTGTATAGTTTTGGTAAATCCACCAAAATGCACCTATCACTATTCCAATTCATTGCTAGCTAATTTGAATGGATATTCTCTATAACAATTATGATGTGGAGGATATGAAATGAAAATGTGTTTTACAGGATAAATTTTGCGATTTTACATGGAAATTTAACTTCATCGGGTCACCCGATCAAATTAAATTATCTGTGTGTTTTTGTCTATCAATTAAATCCTATTCCAAATCATGGAATGGGTTGAAACTTTCAAGATATGTTCTTTGTCTGTAACTTTTGAATATCTAATCACTAAATTTATTAGATAAGTGCTTGATTGTCCATTTTTAAATTTAAAACAAGCATCGCCGAGAGAGGGCGCTATATATCCAATATTTGAATATTTGAAATTTTCTCAGAGAAGTGTAGTTGGAAAAATATCTAACGGTCTCTAAGCTTCAGTAAGACTGTCATATTAGATGATATTCGATTATCAATCACATTATTGACCCTTTACCAAAGCTATACACAGGCTTTAATACTTTTTCAAAAATCACACGGATACGTTCATTTTCGCGTACATAAATAAAAATAATCACTCTTTTAAAAGAGAAGGAATGAAGTGTCTGGAATATATTTTTTTTGCTTTCTTGTCAAATAATGGTTCATAGAACTTTCTGATATGGAGCAATATTTTCAAAGAAATTATATTTGGAGGCCAATACTTTGCTGTATACCTTCTTAGAATCAAGGCTTTGGGGTAAATTGCAAATCCTAATTCGAAGCTTTGTGAAGTTGGGCTTTTCCTTTAAAATAGCTTTTTGTATCTTTGAGTGCAGAAAGCTGATTTAAATTCAACGAGAATTTCGATTTTTCTACACGGATACTTATAAGGATTTTCAACTCATCACATTTCTTTTTTCTTTTCAAAAAGCTTTACTTTCAGATGAAAGAAAACAGTGCACTCAGAATATCAAAACAAATTTTCTGAAAAGAATGTTTCTCAAAATAAACTGCTACTACCTCATTTAAAGATGTTAAGCATATTATACACAGACTTGTCATGAATAAACTTTATTTGGACAAATACCCTTTTTACACAGGCTAAAATTTCCTTAACCCCGTACTACAGTGCGTATCAAAAAAAACGGGACAGATTTGAAAAGTCTATAAAAATTTTTTTTCAAATAATGATGTCTATATTTTGGTGTTGATAGATGCTCTAAGGTCTTATCTTTGAAATGCAATTTTAAAAAATGAATTTTATTCATGCTTGAGCGAACACGGGACGTTTTTGTTGGGGGTTCAAAAAGAGGCTTGCGCCAGAATTGCAGAATATGTGTAATACAATGATCAGACTTCTTGCTAATCAGGAGACTTCCTCTTGACCTTTTCATTATCTGTGCCACAATTTTCGAATTATGCTGTCAAATTTCATTTACAAAGTTATTTATTTAATTGAATTATTTTGTTTTTTCATTTAAACTTCTCTTACCTTTAATTTTCCTTCATAGGTAACTGAGAAAGGAAGATTTTTTTGTCAACCCAAGCAAGAAGATTTGAATTATTAATTTGGAAAACTTGTGATTATTCAAATCGTTTTATTATGTGAAACAAATAATGTTATGTACCTTTAAAAGACATGAATCTATTTTTCAAGGGGTCATTAATTCCTTGACCAAGTTTAATTGCTTGACAGGAAACACAGGAAGGGATTCATGTTTTCAATGACAATGGTGTATTGAGTCAATTTTGAGGGAGCTAGATATGGCAGATCGGGTAAAATGTATTAAAAAGTTGTGAGCGAGCGAAGTGAGCACGCAAATATTCCCACTTTTTTAATTACAATATCAAATTTTGTGATAGATTTTGACATAATATTCAGAAAATGATATCATATTTTACTTTCTATCTTTCCTTATTTCCTGTCCACGTTTTTTCTTGGTCATGATTTTTTTTAATTGAGGGGGGGGGGGTAGCAACCCGAGCGCCCGCCCATCTGTGTGGCTTTGTTCAAAAGGCACGACAACCTTTGTAGCACATAATGAAAAGATTTGAGAAAAAATCCATGCTCTCCCATAATTTGGTTGAAAAAAAAATTTAGCTTGAAGAAGGAATATCCAAAGTTAACAGAGAGCATATTAAAAAGAAATAACAGAATAATTCAAGCAAATAAATAGATCTGAAAATGAATTTTGACCGCATGATTTGAAAATTATGGCAAAGATAATAAAAAAGGTTAAGAGGAAGTCTGCTAATTAGCAAGAAGTCCGAACATCATATTACTCATATTCTGCAATTCTGGCGCAAGCCTCTTTTTGAACCCCCAACAAAAACGTCCCGTGTTCGCTCAAGCATGAACGAAACTAAATTTTTTTGATAGCATTTGAAAGACAAGACCTTAGAGCACCTATTAACACCAAAATATAGACATAATAATTTGAAACTAAAATTTTATAGACTTTTCAAATCTGTCCCGTTTTTTTTTGATACGCACTGTATAGGTGGGGCTAAATTGCCATTTAGCCCCACCTATAGTACGGGGATAAGCTTAGTCCACTTTCTTTTTACACAGCATTTTTGCAAAGTGGGCTAACCCCACCTATAGTACGGGATTATTTGGCCCTGCAAAAAAGCAGGGTTATCCCAGCCGTTGCGGTGCAAAGAGCGATAGTACGGGGTTAGGATTGCTAGTGTAAAACAAAAGTGGGCTAAGCTTAACCCCGTACTATAGGTGGGGCTAAATGGCAATTTAGCCCCACCTATAGTACGGGGTTAAGGAAATTTTAGCGTGTGTAAAAAGGGTACGAGTGAAGTACTTGTACTACGAATGATCGACAAAAACCACTAGTCCGGGGTTAGCGAGTTTCGTGTGTGAAAAGCAAGCATTCCTTATCCGGGGTTAGCAATAACAATTTGGCATGTGTGAAAAGGAAAAAAAAATAGTACGGGGTTAAGGATAGTAAGGGGTTAGCGATAGTCCGGGGCTAAGAAAATCCTGTGTAAAAAGGGTATTAGTGGATCTACGTAACAGAAAAGTTGAATAATTTAGGATTTCTAGAATCCGATGAGGGAAATATTTCATATAAAAAATATTGTTACGGAAATTCGAATCGGAACATTCTTTTTAAAGATCACTTGATACCATCTTAAAAATGGGAAAAAAAAAGATCAAGGAAGAACTCCGTTAAGTATCTCGCCAGCGATTTATTCTGAACCGACCACATGGAATAACTTCAGTTGCCTATAATCATAAGAGCTGTTAGTGACAAAGGACCCCTCGGTAGACCAGCAGCACCATGATTGATGCTGCTGGGTAGGTCCATTCTCCCGTTTTTATTTATCAATTCACATGTATCATTTTGTATGTATTGTTATCTGTGTTTTTTTTAACGGAAATAAATTCAATTCAATTCACTTCAAATCCTCAGTTGAAAATTCTACATGTTCTACGCGAGAAAACGAGTTGCGTTTGATGGTGAGGGTGATATTTTGAATGAAGCAAGTTTCACACTGTGGCTACCACTGTGGTGTGGATGTCACAGTGGTGTTGGTATAGTAGACTATGGTGGATACGTGATTCACACTGTTGAAATGCTCAAATTTAAGAGTGTGAAGGGGAATTCACACTGTGCTCCACACTGTGAATACACACTGTAAAAACTGCGGTGTTAAAACTGACACAAATTGGTGTTAATAGAGGACCACACCCTGAGGTGTCAAAATCACACCCTATTGATTAAACATAACACCAAAGAGTGTAAATGTCACTACAAAAGGTGTTGTAATAACACCTATAGGTGTAAAACTAACACCACCAATTTAACACAGGTGTAAAATAACTGGTGTGGTCATCTATGTACGCCGGTTAACACCAATTTTTGCAGTGCACTGTGGCACACACTGTGGGACACTGTGTTTATTGCCAGAAGGGAGCCATGCTACTATTGCGTAGATTCATGTTGTCCTAACAATTATTTCAAAGTAATGTAGATGGATGCAACAACTCTAAATTTAAGACGGCTGCACCCTGGAAATTGTCATCAAAATATCTTAATAAAAAACAACAAAATCAATTTTAAATATAGAATGGTGTGATTTTTGAAAGATGGCGACGCTATTTAATCACTCACTCAGAGTACGGACGTCTTGCCCACGGAATTTTGTTAAAATACCTTCAATAAAAAAAAACATTTAAAAAATCGTAATTTTCAATTTGGAGAACTGTGAATTTTTCAACTTGGAGTAGTCTACTTACGGAAGCACATCTGCGGCTGAAGCCAAGCCTAATAGCACTGCCGCGAAGACGGCTGAAAATACAACTATGGATGACTGCATGATAATGTCGAAGGCAAACCTGTAGAAATATAAAGAAGGATGCAAAAAAATGAATTAAACATTCCATCATCTCTCCGGATGTAACTGGCATACACGATCCTATCAACCAATCAAGCTTTAATGTTAAATATTATGTTGCAGCACCATTTTATATAATGTCCATTATGTTTATTTTATATGTATTTCCCCGTGTTATATACTTCTATATTGTGTTATCTACTTCATTGTATTCATATAATGATATTGTTAAAATGCATGGCTAAACTTTAGTGATTCCCAAAACTTAACTTACAACATATTTTATTGACTGGCACATTGACCTATTATCATCCACCAAATATAGACCATGTTAAGGGCATGTGTGTAACATTTACATATATCGGCTTCACAAACGATCATGTTTGATGCCAATCAAATCTGAAGGAAATAACGTATCGTATTGTTAACATAGGTAAAGGTTACTTTGATAGAAACGCCAGAAACGGAAATCATAATAACCAAATATCAGGCAGTGCCGTGAGGTTTCTAATCAAATCTAGGAAACGTGAACGCGGTGAATCACCGTTCGTTTGAGCGGGAAAGACGCCGGGCCATTTAAATCAACGCTGCGAAGCCAACTCAAACAGGAATAATTTGTTTAAGGAACACAATTATGACGTCATCGTCTCCATGAATAGAAAATAATTATGATCGTGACCAATGGTGACCCCTTGGAAGTGATAGATTTTTTATTCGTATAAACCAACAACGAAAAATGAGTATGTGCTGTGTAGAAACCACGCTTTTGGTGGCATTTTTTAAGTGAGCAGAAGTCCAAAATGCTAATATCATGATTATTCTTGCAACAAATTCTTTTTTAAATAATTAATAGAAAACTGTCGGAACTCTACATAGTGTACTACTGTATATGGCGATGCTATACTCCAGCATATATCAAACGTCTAATTTACCAGAAATATGAGCGGATGCATCAACAGTCTCAAGGCTTCTTCTCTTTTTTTTGACGTTGGTTTTTCGTTCTTAACATATTCAAAATATATATAATGTTTTTTTTTTTACTTTGTTTCTTTTTTAATTTACATTTTGTCAAAACAAAAATCTATAGCGGATGAAATTTTGACGTATAGAGCTCAAGAAAATCCTCTGTCTCTTTATTCTTGGAATGGAATATCCTTCCTAATCCCACCCCTTTGAAATGTATCTTATCTTCAGATTTTGCATATAATTGACCCTATCAAACGAGGACGTCAGTTGATAAGAGACGCATTTTTAATTCGCAGATTTGAATAGCTTTATGAGAGTTAACCACAATATTCATTGATATATATATATATACTTTTTTTTACAGAACTTTTATACATTGGTCACATTTGATCTACGGCGGCCTTACGGCGAGTCGAAAACAGCCGTTTTATTAATTTCAATTCAAAACACCTGTATGTAGTTGGTACAAAAAGGTTAAAACGGCTGTTTTCGACTCGCCGTACGGCCGCCGTAGAGCAAATGTGACCAAGGTATTAACTACCATTTCGAATTGTCATTAATATTCATTCTCGGGGTCAGCGTTTACCTTCCCTCGAGGAAATTAATAAGATCATTTTAACGTCACTGTCACTATCAGCTAAGACGACGACAGCTTTCTTTTTCTTCGAATTTTCATTCGATTGATTTGATCCATAACAGATTTTCAAATTCTAAATCAATATTGTGAACTACGAGACCCTCAGACATGCAAATAAAAAAGTACATCAGAATTAAACAAAAATCTGTGTTCAATTGATATTGATCACGCCGCTCTTATGTCACTAATTTTCCATTAGAATGCTTTATACATTCCATGGCTATTTATCCGTACTCCCAGAGAAACTTAAGGTGCTACCGATTTGGCGATAAGTCGCTACATTTCTGGACATCACGATCGACCTATCCCGTTACGTGACTAGAAACATTCCCGTCTTTTATTTCTCTTAAAACACTTTCGTGCTTGTGTTTAACCGCCAGCTACTGAACAAATAACTGAGAAAAAATATCAACTACCAGAGCATGCTATGTTTAGGTCGATACACGGTGTCCATCGAAACACATTGATATTATAGGAGATTTTTCCCCTTATTTTATGCTGAAGTTACACTAACAACACGACCTCCAAATTGATTGAAATATTGTAATAATTTTGGTCGGTGTTTATCTTAAAGAAAGGTGGAAATTATGTTTGCTTCTTGAAAGCCAAAATTCGTTCATTTGAAGGCTCACTTATGGTTTTTGGTAGATGACGTCCCCGCTTGGTCGGTAAGACATCAGAAAATGTCCCCATAAGTGGTTCAACACACACTGACACTCACACGCGCGCGTGAAATCCTACAAATAACCAGAATTCTTGGTTTTGCTTGTTCATTTGTTGATAGAAGGTTGTATTTGCTTCCATTTAATATACAATTCTTAGTATTTCAGTCGGTAGGCTATTTAGTTTCGGAAACGATTTTAAGGAAATTGATATCTGACTGATGTTGCCGCACTGACTGACTATTGTACAGGTGTGTAATTCGATTCAATTTCATTTAATTTCCTGTCAAAATGAATACAACAAATGAAAAGGATCAAAAGATTTATTGTATATGAGATGAAATCTCTAGAAAAAAAGAGAAATAAGTCATGATGCATATCCATGTATTCATCGTTTTCTAGATAATTCACTGCGCTTCTCTTTGCATACAGAGGACACTGTGCAAGTTTATCATAGGAAAAAAATATGGCAATGATAGATTTGCATAGAGTTATAATTGATCGGATCGATCGTAACTCTTTGTAAGACGGACCCCTGGCATATTAGTGAAATAAGTCAACATCAGGAGGAAACCATTCCCTATTTTCTTTCGGGAAAAGAACGGAGCGGAAACCTGTACCGTAAGTACATTCGATTTAACAGGTTGAAATTATAATAGATGTATTTCAATAATAAAACATCCAGTCTCTGATTATTATCACACTTAGTCCTCTGATAACATTTCGATGTTATAGTTGTGTAGCGTTGTGGCCCAGTGGATTAGTCTTCGGACTTTGAAACAGAGGGTCGTGGGTTCGAATCCCAGCCATGGCGAAAATTCCTTCAGCAAGAAACTGATCCACAACGTGCTGCACTCAACCCAGGTGAGGTAAATGGGTACCGGTAGGAAGTAATTCCTTAAAAAGCTGTGTGCGCTTTGAACGCCTAGCTTAGCCGGGTAATAGGAGCGCCTTGAGCACCAAGCAAGGCGGATATGTGTGCAATATAAATACCCTATATTATATAACTCCTTTTTACTATTTGTATTAAAATAATTTTAATCAAGCTTTTTTGAATGGCGTTATGGAATATTAGAATAATTCAAAATTAAGCTATATCTGTTAAACAACAATATGCGAAGAGTGAATTCATAACTTAACAACAGATTCATATTTTCCGTTACATTAGGAACGGTCTGATTCTGATAACAGCTCAAGCGAAAGGTTACAGCAAAGCCATTTCGCTGATGTCATTTACCTTTTGCTTTCTGGGAAACGGCTAACAGACCAGAAGCGCCGTGGCCAGCGAAACTCTAACTTTACTGAAAATAACAAAACAATATCCGACGCGTAGGTAGTTCCTACAAAAAATCAATTCAAATTCAAGTAGCGTTTCCTGAAAGGCAAAGGGTTATTGTGTTGGCCTTTAACTTCTCTCCCCCTAAAGGAATTCAACAAGATTAAATCCTTGCCCTTGTTCAAATAAATCTTTGTCCTCATTTAAACAACACTGTAATGCACTTATCAAGACGGCGACACATCGTGCCATGATACGTGCATTTCTTCTCGAATATATTCCTTGAATTCTCTGTATTCATTCTTCGGCGCTATATGAAAGACCTTGCACTAGAGTGCTACTTTCTTTATACTTGCTCACATTAGGTTTTGTCTCCCTCACGATCCTATAGCATTAATACTTAATTTCACCGACACCCGACGACTCAAAAGTATTTTAAAATGATTATTTTCTTTCATCACTGGAAAGGGGAAGTATTACTGGTCCCAAGAATACCTTTCTTTTTTTTTCCAAATAGTGAATGATGTGGTTTACGGTACACCATGTGGAGGTGTTATAGAAACAGTGGATAGAAGAAGTGGATAGGCGAGAAAGTGGAGATTTGAGAATAGAGTATTCTTTCTTGAAAATAGTCCTGAAAAGGACTGTAAACCAGAAGGAATGTTCCTTCTGGTTTACAGGCCTTTTCAGGACTATTTTCAAGAAAGAATACTCTATTCTCAAATCTCCACTTTCTCGCCTATCCACTTCTTCTCTTCTTCTATCCACTGTTTCTATAACACTCCACATGGTGTACCGTAAACCACATCAGCAATTGTACATGCCACCATGCAAACCTTCAAACAACATCTGAAATAGTGAATGAGGCTTGCAGAAATCAGCTCTCAGAAATGATGTTTAATCCATATTTCCGCGAACGGTCTTTCGTCGAGCTAACATTTATGAGTACCAGCTACGTACTGAAATTGGTGGTTTGGCGGCTGTTTTCGAGTCGCCGTACGGCTGCCGTAGGGGAAATGTAAGGTGTAAGTTTCAGTAAAGATCGGTATATCCGTAAGGTGCAGTGGTCGAGTGGTCTTATATATGCATGACTATACACATGCAATTTCGGGGTTCGAACCTCGGTCAAAGTACCTAGTGCCTTAACGTTTGAGCAGACTACGGGCATTTTCACACGCGAATCTTGAATCATCATTGTAATGATAACTGCTATTCGTCTTTTAAAATAGAATCATCGGACCTTTCACACGCTCACTCGAAAACATTGATTTGAATTCGAATTCTCGAGCGAAGGCCTTGGTGACTTGTCAATCAAAGCACTGCATCGCAAATACTATACGATGAATACATGACAATTGTATTATCTACGGAAATGCCTTAAAGGTCACGTAAGCCCCCTCCCCCCAAAAAAAAAAAATGTTTTAGAGGTCAAGCCTTTCACACGCAAATTCGTACCGTAATTTTTAGCGAAACTCAACTAGAATTCACCTCCGGAGTAGAATTTGAACTCGACGTGATCTTAATTAGTGTTCGTGATTCTAATCATGTTCTAGTTTGGTTTCACACGTGCTAATAATTCGTCATTAGCCTTATTTTTTCACTGGAATGAAAGGGCGGTACATGATCCGGTTATAGAACAATGGTACTTGATTACATGTATGTGAATGAGCGAAACTGTACGCAATCACGGCTTTAGATTCACGATCTATTTCATCTCTTATGATCCGTAAAAATGAGACGAATTCTTCGCCGCCAACGATAAAATGGGATGATTGAACGCTTCATGTACGAGAAAGGATTGAAGATTAAATTTAGATACATTTTCATGAATATAATCAACAGCAATACAAAAGAACAATGCTTCTATAATATATCAGCTTATTTATGATATGAACTATACAGTCTGGTTTTCTATCCCCTTTCCTTTCGACGAGGCCTCCATCACTTTCAAGCTCCAAGCTTAAGATGGAGGTCTCCCACATTTCTTTATATATATATATAGATATATATATGTTCAGTAATTAAAGAAATATGTTTGTATAAATATAATTTTCACAGTACAGTTGATATTTTATAATGATTTATGTACATTATTCATTATGTTTGAAAAATATTTGCCTATTATGTAATATTGAAAAAAAATATTATACTTGTATATACTTTGTTTTGAAATGTGGAAATAAAATAAATCAAATCAACTAGAAATAAGTATGTTTGCAGTGATTGCTGAAATATTCGGCTAGTTATTGAAAGGGTGAATTTCCCCATACGTTATTTTTTCACTATTACAAATTAGATAACGAAATTCAAGGATTGGAAAAAAACTAAAAAATATAATCATTCAAAATATAATCGTGATTATATAGAGAATTAGAGGTGGTTTAAGATCCCCATCTATATTTTATCTTAGCATGGGTAAAATGGAATACCGTCCAATGGTATGTTTGTGTATTCATGAATATAGAAGCTATCCCCTTAAAAAATAGAAATATCCAATAACTTGCATAACTAATCAACACATTTTGCATTTTAAACAATTAGAGTATTAAACTGTTGTATGAATTTTGATATAAATAAATGAATAAATGAATAGACAAATATATATTATATATATATATATATATATATATATATATATATATATATATATATATATATATTATATATATATATATATATATATATATATATATAAACATATATATAAAGAGGTAGTTGCACATTGCACGCTATTCTCATCCTATAGATGTAATATATATGTTCATAAGACTTACAATATCAAAGCAAAGAAAATCAAATTGTTGATCCCTGAGAAGCAGCGAGAAGCAAGCCCGGAAAGGCAGGGGAGGAGGAAGGAGAGGGGGGGGGGGGTAATCATATAAGCCAGTTCACTGTTAGCTGATGATCAACTTTTCTCAAATGACCTTTGCGATTTTTTCATTAGGATGAGCACTAACATTTTCAAATGAAGATGTTGCGTAAGTTTTCCCGACAAAGCACTCAAATTCTAAGAATGAAAGGCATTGTATAGAGCAGGTGACTAGAATAGTACAACAGGGGTAAAGGTTTTTGTTTTGTTGTCTGGCCTGGAACATTTTTGACTATAGTTTGGGCTACTGTCAAATACCAGTGATTAAGAAGACTTTGTTACTCTTCAGCTTGGATGTGATAAAATGAACATTTTGAAAGGAATACATGAATAATAATCAAATCACAAATGCCTATGTCAGCGAATTTGAAAACCAACTTCATGGTTTATCTCAAGTGCGCAGTTTACAACCGTGAACAGGTTTATTCACGTGCCGACGCCATATCTACTGTGCGTTCAAATTACCGGGAATACGAATGAAAGTACGCACTAAAACAGCTAAAGTGGAAGGGATTAGTTAACTACATTTAGCATGTTTTAAAAGTAATAGCTTGAGTTTCGTATGTATGTGATCCGTCAGAGAAAACATTGCATGAATAACAAATTAGGTTGAGAGCGAGGATACAGTCACATCAGCAAAAACCGACTCCAAACCGACCGATTGTGAGTAATTGGAAATAACGTAATAGATTCGTTCGTTCGGTGTCATTTCCGTGTAATTGTAACTGCGCGCGCTCAACAAGGGCTTGCCAATATTCATTCGATGTTGTATAAGGGAAAATACTGAAATTGGGTTTTTGAACAATCGGATTGTTTATCATTCTCGAGGAGGCGAAGCGAGCGGGCCGACCAAAGATTATTTCAAATAAATCACCGAATTTCAAAGAAATCACCGATTTCGTCCTAAAAGTAGCATTCAAAATACTATTATTCATGTTATTGTATTGATAATCATCCACTGGTTTTCGAATGCGTCATGATGTTAGTGTCAACATTTAGTGTGGAGACGCTCTCTACAACCATGGACCTACAACGACCAATTCCTTTGAAAATGGAAGTCAAATCACAAGGGAGAACTGAGAGGCTTTTGTCGAAAGTTAGTGGACCGGGACAGCAGTGGAATCTCTTGACTCTGGACAACGACATATTCGCAACTGTTCGTCCGGTGCAAATCTTCGGATGAAGCTGCAGCTTTCCCAGTCCACCAACATTCGACAAAAGTTTCTCAGCTCTCCGTTGTGATTTGACTTGTATTTCCAACGGGACCGATTCATGGTAGAGATCGGCTCAGTCATAAATGCAAAAACTCCATAATAACGATATGGACGTTAATTTGAATGAAGAATTAAAGATAAAAGATAAATAAAAATTTACAAACATCTGTTTGAGTCTTGGTGATGATAAACAAGTGAATGAAAGTGATCACAAATACACATGGGCCGTGGAACGGTTTTGAAAAAGAGAGGGCTGAACCAAAGGGGGGGGGGGGTAACATGCCCCAAAAATCATAATGAGATGGTAATTTTTACGTTTTTGTAAACGGTTTTTGTGAAAAGTAAGGGGTCTGAAGCCCCCACAGCCCCCCCCCCCGTTTCTGCGGCCTCTGATACAAATTTCAATCAGATTATCTCGCTACATGTCAGTGTAAATCTAATATTGTCGCATTTTAGTATTCATGTTATTGATCGTATGTCACCGGAGCAATTTTTTTCATTTTTTTAAGAGTTCGTGAGTAGTAGTGTGGGTGGATTTGTAATGCAGTTGAAGTCACATGCAAATCTGAAAGCCATTTTGCCCCTGGCCTTTTGCCTCTTGTTATGACGATGTCAACCTCTTCCTTGCCTAATCGCCCCTTCTTCCATTTATGGACAAATGGCGGGGGCAGAAGGGGGGGGGGTTACAGCGTTTGTCCCCGCTTTCCGGCCATAAAGAATGGACATGGAAGATGACAAAGACGGAGCAGATGAAGAGGAAGAAATGAAGGAGTGAAGAAGAAAGAAGAGGGTAATGTGGAGCGTTGTGGCCCAGTGGATTAGTCTTCGGACTTTGAAACAGAGGGCCGTGGGTTCGAATCCCAGCCATGGCGTAATTTCCTTCAGCAAGAAACTGATCCACAGTGTGCTGCACTCGACCCAGGTGAGGTAGATGGGTACCGGTAGGAAGTAATTGCTCAAAAAGCTGTGTGCGCTACACAATAAAAACACTGTTTTTAGATTTCATACAACGCTGCACCTTACAGTATTTGTTTAAACGTTTAAACAATCATGTCTAATTTATTTAAGACTAGATATAGAAAATTAAACTTTGTTGATTAAGATTTAAACACTTGTTTAAACTGTTTAAGCAATTACTGTAAGGTTTATATAGTAAACAGCGTTGTATATTTTATTTACTGTGTATGAACGCCTAGCTTAGCCGGGTATAGGAGCGCCTTGAGCACCTAACAAGGTGGATATGTGCGCATTATAAATATCATATATTATTATTAAAGAGTTGATAACGAGAGAGAGTGAGAAGGGGGAGAAAGGATGGAGCAAAATACCTGAAAGAGGAAGAAGCAGAATAATAAAAAGAGAAAGGAGAAAGAATAAGAAGAAAAGAAAGAAGAAGAAGAGGGAGAAGAAGAAGAAGGAGAAAGAAAAAAGGAAGAAGAGGGAGAAGGAGAAGAAGAAAGAAAGAAAAATAAGGAAACGCATAAGAGAGAAGCATAGGTGGAGTGAGTTGGAAGAAAGGAGAATTTAAAAAAAAACTTTAACTTAAGGCAAACCAAACCCTGAACTATCGTGTGCCCAAACACTTTTACGAACGGCGTATGCCAGACGTCAGCGGGGTTAAGTACAAATTCCCCTTAAACCTCAATTTGCTGCTCCGTTTCCACTTTTTCTTAAGTACCGACCTTAACTATTATTTATCTCTACACGGAGAGCATTCAAATTATCATTAAGCATGGGGAGTGAGCGCAAACTGCATTCTAATTTAAGAATAACGTCTCAATTTATATCCGTAAGTATCAATTCTGTTTTTCAGTATTTTAGATTATGAGATAGATTGAATGCGACTGGATTCGAACTTTCCTCCAGAGCTATGATGCAGGCACACACTCGAACCCCAACTCCAATCCGATCAATCGTATGTCATAATATCGATTAATCTGCAATCGGTTCATTTGTGTGACCGCCATATTACGGTTCAATAACGCCGCACTCAGACCAATGACCCCATGACCACCATTTCGATAGTCTTTTAATTCGGTAATAACGCAATCGTTTAGTTCAGACTCCGTTCGGTTTTGTTGATGTGACTGTTGCCGCAGGAGTGGGGACGATGGATGAAAATACGTGAATGATAAATGACCCATGATTATGTGATTTATAATCGTATGATCGTTTCTAATAGTGCAATCGTGATGTTCATGCGGAATAGGAGCATGGCTAGACAGTGCAGAATATCATAATCAAACGCCTTTGAAATTTCACAGATTCAAACAAATTTAAAGTGATTATGGCTCATCAGCAATCTTCAATAATATTTTGGTAAAATTTAATTAAGTGTGAAAGTGGGATGAAGCATAATAGAAATTACAAAGTGATTTTGAATTCGTCCCTTGCAGGAAGATATCATGTCAAATGGTTCTTCTCAAAACAATTCTTGTCAAAACTGATACAGTCCCAGTTAATTAATAAATAATCTAGAGTTGACATAGTCACTGGCTCAGAAAACCATTTTGAATCAAACGTTAGACAAAATTTTAAAAAATAACAAATTAAAATTGTTCGAAAGGTTCAACATGTGTTTTCTTATTATTGATTGAACCTGGATAAAGTCAATTGCCAGTGTGCGTCTTCCGGTTCAGCGTTGATATAACACAGTTCAAGAAACCAACAGATGCCCCCAAGAAAGAAAAAACAACGATAATACACTCATATAAATTATAGGTACCTGTGTGTACTAACATCGGAAACTCAATACTTAACAGTTTCTTTTTCTGAAACCATCATGACAGTGGCTTAACAAGTTAGGAATATGTATCTATATAATATTTTATTCAACCCACCGATACCCCCCCCCCTTGCACTTGCTTGAAAGATATTTATCAAAGTCTTATTTATGTAAATATCTTTCAAGCAAGTGTGGACTTATTGTTTGCAGCACTCAAACTATCAAAAATAAAAACATTGTTCATAGAGGGCACTAAAATATCATAAATGAAAAATTCGACTGTTTCGCAAAGAAAGTCAACATACGAAATAAAATAAAAAAATCATTACATAATACTTCTGTTAGTGTGAAATATGAGAAAAAAGTAACAAAAAACAAAACAAACAAAGCTTAAGGAATGATTTAAGACAAAATGTCATAGGTTCCCAACCTGTTTCATAAGGTCCCTATAAAGCTTTTTGACTTTAAAAACACTAATAAACAGATCTCGCTGGATAGGATGCACTCTTATCCCCTATCATGCCGGATGTTAAAGTATATAAAAAAAATCAGTTTCGCATGACGCATACAACATTAACACACACCTGGCCCTTGAATATCAAAGTTCCTACCATCTACGTAGCACGAAAGTTTAACCCTTACTTAACTAAACCCTTGTTTTATACTTCAGGATACGTGGAAGATCAACGAAAGTTAAATGGACGTGCAATCACAGGGTTAATCTAGGACCACGGCGTCACGCATCCACCCTTAACGTAATGGCGTTATGAGAGGTACATTGAAATATATTTGCGAAGGGCTCGAAATTGCGCAGGTTAAACACAAGTTGTGAATAATCCTGGAATATTATCCCGAAGTGCGAGGCTTTATGATTCGGATGTTTTAATGCTATTTGTCGGGAAGTGCGATACACGATCACGTCTGTAACCCATGCGATTGAAATGCCTTAACGGGACAGGGTGTGTATTTCATATAATGTAAACACAAGACATTTACTTTATTTTCTCTCGTTTCCACGCCCCCGCTCCTTGCATTCGTGAACTCACATGAAATTGTCAGTTATCATCTGACATTGCAAGATACCCTACTTTGAGGCAATTTACATGAAAATAGATACGGATTTCATATTTGTGTTCGGAAACATTTTAAGCAATGCCAAACATGCCAAATATGAACATTTCGCCTACGAATAAAATTTGAGACGATGTGAAAATATGATTCTCAAACACCCGAATGTAGCATCGTGACGATGATTAAACACTGCGTTCCACACTTTTTTTTTTCTCTCATCCTTAATTGATAATTTAACAGAACATCTGGGGAGCGTTTCATCAACATTTTAGTCCGACAAGTTGTCAGATCTGACAAATTTCCTTGATTCTGATTGGCTGAGAGGTACTGTTACTATGGTAACTGTCGGATAAAACAGAACATGTCGGACAAAGTCCCTTCATGAAACGCCCCCCCCCCCCTGATATCATGTTACTACAGCCATCAAACTAAATATTGGCGGGTGAGGGGGAAGGGGAAGGCCACCACATTCAACGGAGAAAGATCCATCACCCCCCACATACACACACACACACCCTCACGTACCTACATACCGCTCGCTCTATTCCTGCTACAATCCGCACCGTCCCTCAGATGTGTCTCGAACAGACTATCGAATCCACATAAATATCATCAAAACCTTAAACTGAAACTAAGAGTTTTTATTTTGAAAGTAAATAGGTAAAGAAGTTGCTTACACTGTAAAAACAGCGGTGTTAAAACTGACACCAGTTGGTGTTAATAGAGGACCCCACCCTGAGGTGTTAAAATTACACCCTAGAGATTAAACATAACACCAAAGAGTGTCAATGTAATAACAAAAGGTGTTGTAATAACACCTATAGGTGTAAAACTAACACCACCAATTTAGCACCGGTGTAAAATAACTGGTGTGGTCCTCTATGTACACCGGTTAACACCACAGTTTTTGCTGTGTATAAACCCATGTGCAGATGCATATTGATATTTTGCTTTTCTTTCTAAACCGAATTGCCAACTCTATTTGTCTTCTACAATAAGTTTATATAAAAATAATAGGCCTATACATGTTTATATCTTCTTTTCTCAGTTGAAAAAAAATATTTGAATGACTTGGAAATAAGTACTATCGGCCTTTTGTAAGACTGGCCCCCTTAAATGTCTCTCTTATAAACATAATATTTCCCGTCTATTTTTTTTTTGCCTTCCATATTTTCATTCGTTGCTCAAATTATTTGCAAAGATTCCCTCTCTCAATCTCCCCGAGCGATACTTTGTTTTATCCTCTGTGTCATTTATCTGCTCGTGGCAGTATTGCACTCTCAGGGGCTTGGGAACTTCGGATTGCATTCACGTAATTAACCCTTTTTCATCCCACCTCTTGATTTCGGTGTGGCATTCAATAACGATAGAGGGTGGTAAAGACACATAAAATACCCAGTCTGGTAACCTTTCAAACAGATAAATTCTTCCAACCAGAGAAAGAGAGGGAGAGATGGAGAAACAGTGGGGGAGAGAGCAAGTCTTCTGAAGATATGAAATGCTATAGTATTACGGCTCGCCACTTACTATCTAAGACGACGGTGAAAATACGTGGATTAACGCGTCGGAGGTTCAACTTCAGTTCGGCCCTCATGGAGTGTCCTTTCTATGACACTAGACGCCGTAGAATTCTCACCGAAAAGGAAATTGGGTCCGCCGTGGAATTATTGCCTTATCGAATGGCCAAGCGGTCAGAAAACCCCCAGAAAGGCCTGTAGAGACACCGTTTTCTCTCTTGCTAAATCCCCGGTATAGGTTAATCCATCTAACGCTACATCTAGAATCGTTGGAACACGCCCCTCTCTGCTTAAACAAGGCCCTTTTTTATTTTGAAAGCCAGAGACAGGGATTCGTTTGGTATTTGTAACCAAAGCGCGGTATGATCAGCAGATTTAAGTGGGTGCCCCAAATATTTTGTGCAATATGTATAATTGACGATCGCCGTTCAGATTTAAGAAAGGTGACACGATAAGTATGTCAAAAACAGCCTTAAAGGAGGCAGAGAGCGAACAGGAATGAAAGAGAAGTAACGAGCGCGATAAAACAAGAGATAAAAGAGAGATATACGCATAAATACAGGCGGAAATGGACCAGCGAGCGGGCGGGGATTTCAACAGGAGGCCTTGATTCTTGAGGAAGGGGAGGGGGGGGGGGCGCTATCTAGATTTCCAAACAAAAAGGGGAATAAAATCACAGATAGATATGGAGGTGGATTGCTAGATCTATCCCCGTGAGGGGTCTATTGAGGGGCTTTTATTTTGTAAGGTTATGATTGCGTCAAGAGGCAGACGCGCTAAAAAATTAATTCATATACATATGTTGTTGTTTCATCATGACCTTTTTCAAGTTCAAAGACAATAATAATTTATATACATAAAGAGTCAGGTCCACCGTTTCCGTCCCAAAGAAGGTGGCAGGTCAATACATGGATTACAAAACAAAACAAGTAACACGTACTAATATAGGAAATTATTTAGAGTAACATAAATGCAGGGATATAGTCAGTTAAAACTGTCATTGATATCACGTTGAGAAAAAAAACATTTAATCAATTTTCTAAATTTGAATTAATGGAATTAATCAATTATTGCTTATAATTTGAAATGTACGGATACCATTATTCAGATACTACTATTCCGTTTTTTCATATCGATAATAGTTTTAATCGTTCTTTGTATTTGGTATAAAGGAATATGAGTCAACACAGCCTCTGGCAAGTCGCGGAACATGGCTGTTATCATTTTACATCAACATTTCTGCTGGTTGATATCAAAATAAACTAAAAAGTATTATCCCGCTTCAAATGATAATAACACGGCATGCCAGATACGTTCACATCATAAAAAAACCAATCATCACTTACTGCTTGTCAAAACAATAATTTTTTCTCCATTCATAACACCGAGATCAGTTCCATGATATTTGTTCCGGCGACAATTGATCCGCTAATACCTTAGCCTCAACCTAACATAAAACCCCATCGCAACCCTTATCCTATATATCTTAGACGGGACAAAACCCGGAGCAATCGTCGCCGGAGCAATTGTCGCCGGAAAAAATGTCGCTCACCCCGAGGCCTAGGGTTACCAGAAATATAACCATTACATATTTACATTTGTCTAGGTCAAGTCATGCGAGATGCAAACCACGTGAAATGACACCTAAAGGTCAAGTCCACCCCAGAAAAAAATTGATTTGAATAAATAAGAGAAAAATCAAACTAGCATAACACTGAAAATTTCATCAAAATTGGATGTAAAATAAAAAAATTGTGGCATTTCAAATTTTCGCTTATTTTTCATAAAACAGAGATATGCTCAATCCAGGGTCATACAAAATGAGTCAGTAGATGATGTCCATCACCCACTATTTCTTTTGTTTTTTATTGTTTGAATTATACAATATTTCATTTTTTTATATAGATTTGACGATAAGGACCAAGTTGACTGAAACATATAGTATTAGACAATGCTAATTCCATGTTCAGGGAGGAATTAATCATTGTTTCACTTGACAATGAGGAGAAAAAGAGATAAATAAAGTACAATAAAATACAAAAGAAATAGTGAGAGGATGACGTCATCAGTCCCCTCATTTGCATACTGACCAGGGGGCCGTTTCATAAAGCTGTTCGATAAGAGCTACTTTAAGAACGACTGGTGAACCTTTCTTATGCGCTAAACCATTGCCAATGAATATACCATTTACCACAAGAAAGGATCACCAGTCGTTCTTAAAGTCACTCTTAACTTACGAACAGCTTTATGAAACACCCACCAGGATGTGCATATAAATGTTATGTGAAATTAAGCGAAATTTTAAAATATCACAACTTTCTTATTTTACATCCGATTTTGATGAAATTTTCAGTGTTATGCTTGTTGTCGAATAAACTTATCGTTGGGGTGGACTTGTCCTTTAATCTAAATGATATTCCATCATTAAGCTTGAATTAGTTTCCTCGGTTTTGTGTTCCGACAGTGCACGCCCCCTCTGTAATTCCTCAGGATCATTTCCCATCATACTTGTTTTGATCTCTCACTAATTAATAACTCGGTGCAGGATCATTAGCGCCGATCTTCCCTATATTACAACCAATAATGAAGCCACAGTCACACCATCAAAACCGACTCCAAACCGACCGATGGTATGTTATTGGAAATAACGTAATATATTTGATCGGTCTGGAGTCAGTTTCGTTCGATGTGATTGTAACCGAAACCGACTCCAACCGACCGATGGTATGTCATTGGTAATAACGTAATAGCTTTGATCGGTCTGGAGTCGGTTTCGTTGGAGTGACTGTAACCGAAACCGACTCCAAACCGACCGATGGTATGTCATTGGTAATAACGTAATAGCTTTGATCGGTCTGGAGTCGGTTTCGTTGGTGTGACTGTAACCGAAACCGTCTCTAAAACCGACCGATGGTATGGCATTCGGACTAAAGCAATAGATTTGATCGGTCTCGATTCCGGTTTGTCAGTGTGACGGTATACCATACTGTTGATGTTTGGTAATTTAACACAGCAATTAAGACACATATCTGCAAACAATAAGCGGCGAGAAACCAGTATGTGAATTTGTCTCTGGAATATTCTGTTCCAATTTTGCATCTGCAGAACGACGTTAAGGAATGCGTGGAATAAGCGGTAAGGGGTTGGGGCGTTGAAAAAGCATATAACTATGATGGAATGATTTCGGCACTCGTGCGTACGAGTGTATTGACTTCCTGCATTCGTATAGTTGACTTGTTAGGCACTCATATTTGAGTTATTTGAGTTAACGTGAAATATTCCCATAATCTGTCTGCTCATTTGTTTTTATAAACATTCCCCGGTATCATAGGTATCAGTGCAATCTGCAAATATCGCGATTCTCATTTTGCCCTCGCCCAAATTTGTTTTAACATGATTTAAACAAATATATATATTTTTTTCGATACCAGAATAGGACTAAAAGGTTAAGTCATTGAAGAAACTCTGCAGATTTGAATATTTTGTGCATTGTACGAGAATGCAACCAGGTCTGAATCTGAGGTGACAAATGGTGTTCAAGTAAAAACTAATGACCTGTTGTCCAGGGGAAATTCCCTGATACACGCACAGTTCGGTTCAAGCAAACGAAAAGATCATGAAGGAACTTCCCGAATGGACATGATGGACTGTTGACCGTGTCGTTCGAATGCACAAAGGACCTACTCAATGTTTTATTTATCATTCCCGACACCATTTTTCTCGTCTTCATCTGTTCATCGAATGAAACAGACCTACCCGCGAGAGCCTAAGGGAGCCTGTCATGAACGTCTTGTCTAAACGTCTTGTCAGTGGGTTTCGCTCTAGGATCTGCCTTCGCGGCTCTAAAATCACTGAGTAACAATTCACCAAATATTGGGTAGGAAGGGAACGTGCATGTTTACTGGGTATTATTTTTAACCCATATTAGGAAAAATGCACGTTTTATGGAGATTTCAACGCAACAATGGGTAAAATTTAGAAAACATTTGGTATGATGAGAACATGCATGTTCTCATTTTACCCAATGTTGGATAAACTCTTTCTTTTTTTCAGACTGTTCGTCCAATCATATTCATGTATTTCAGTATTTATAACAGCTGCCAGTGAAACAAAATTTACGAATAACCCTGTGCAGTATTTACTATCGGATCGTAATTATCATGCAAGTTGCATTCGGTTTCTATTTGCACACAACACCGTCACTACTATATACGTGCTTAAGTTTGTCTTCGCAAGAAGAAAGTCATTTTCAGGCTGCATTCCTTCCTAGAATTTCATAAAACATGTAACCAGTGATTTTCACTAATTACGGTTATAAGCTACCGATATCCTTGCATCTGATTGGTTAAAATAATATTTCTTGGTAAACATCGCATATTACTTGTTTCATGAAATACTTCTCGTAAAAAAATACTCATATCCAATTCCATTTCAGCGAAACTTCAGTATTTTGTTGTTTTCTCACAAGAAAATATCGTATCGCCTTTCAGTATTTTGAATGTCACATCTTTATCAAAAATAAAGCTCCTCTCTTCACAAACAGAAGGGGAGAAAGAATCTGTAAATCAAGAGAAAAGATACTGAGCGAAAATAAGGTTCGTTGCTTGTATGTTGATTGGAAGTTGGTTAACTGTGCATTTTTTGTGAGACGTAAAATCAAGATTTTAATATTCAAATCTTACCCTATCATGCTATATTGAACAAAATCAACAATTAGCATTCATAATCTACGTGCATCAATGTATCTAGCGACAGATGGTCCAAAGAGTAATTACAGAGGGTGCCGTTGCAACACATAACGCATGCAACATTGCTTCAATCATTTTTGTTGATCTATTTTCTTGTTTGATTTATTGCTTGTTATCAAGGACTGCAAATATGAATGTACAATTGTAAATGGTCCATTTTAAGTGTTTTGAACAACATCATAATTCAACAATGGCTTCGATTTGCCATTGCAATCTAGTGATTGATGGTAAGCTTTTGCGTTAGGAACTCAAGGGCCCGTCTCATAAAGACTCAGACCTGTAACTTTTACACCTTGGCAATCGATTCTCCTATCATTAGTATATTTAGTTTGATATCTGAGCCCTCTAATGATGGTAGTTTCTATAATTAGATAGTTACGGAAGTTTCAGACTCTATTTGGGGCCAAAGGACATGTCCTTATCATTGACACTTTTCAGCCCTGGAGAATAGCGGAGAGATGCACCAATTCTTTACCCATTAACGTGGCCAGTGGACAGGTGGAGAGAGTCTGACCTAGACATGCGACGAACAGCACCCCGGTGAACCTGCCCTAGGCATGCCGTGAGTCGACAGGGAATCCTATAAGATCTATCATCATAGAACCATGATCATACAACAGACATGTCGTTTGTAAAGTCACTCGTTACTATCGGACAGCTTTGTGAAACAGAAGTGACCTGCCCGAATTACTGCGTCCTCCGAGAACGTTTCCAACAGATGATCTAGGTTTAGCTTTAGATGTTACCAGTATACCCACGGGTCCCCAACGACCTGGAAAAACCTCTAGTTCTTGACAGGAAACGTCGAAGCGAGCAAGAAGTTCCGACTTGTAGTCTCATATATACACAAATCACGACTTCACGCTTTTGTTCTCATTAAATACAATTGAAGATGTCTGCTGGCGATGGGACTTTCCTTGTGGATTCGTGGTTGTGGTATGAATGCAACGTAGGTTTTTTTTCGTTCAAAGGATGTAAATTTGCACCTCCTCTGGAGGATATAACTGTATATCCTAAAAGGGTGCAAAATGTTGGTTACTGGACTGTTCTAGGTGTAGAAAAAAAGCTTCTTGGGGTGCAAAGTTGCCCCCAAAGAAGCTCACATTGCTTCATTTGAAAAATGCAAATTTACACATTTTTCTTGGGGTTGGGGTGGGGTTGACTTGGATGTTGAGATGAAAAGCATTATGCTTATGTGCCCGTCCTTGATTTTCTTATCTTTAGTGAGGTCTGCACTTAGATGACACCCATTTTCATTTTGCCAATAATGATGACTTCTCAATTAAATTAATGAGTATGGTGACCAATACTGCATTACAATGATTTTTAATGACAACTAAGTAGTACCCATTTTTATAATGCAACTACATAACTGTCGATGATCCCCATTTTCTGGTGTAAAATTGTAATCGAGAGAGCGGAGATAAATGACTACTAAAAATATATATTGTTACAATAATCTTAACAAATTATACAGTTCATTGTTCTTATATTGAAAATCCAATGGCTCTTGAAACTTTACTTTTTATTATCATTTCATCAAAAGTAAGTTCGTATATATGTATAACGTTTCTCTACATACATTCTGGACAGATGACATAAAGAGTGTGTCTCTGTTGGAATAATTATGATACTTCGATTAGAGTAGTCATGGTTGCAATGGGGTCCTAAGTGTTGGTCGTTTTTGTATATTTCGCTAAGAAATAACATGTAAGGAAATTGGCAAGTCATCACGCCGTTGATCGAAAGATCATCTCTGTCACTACATTTCTACATCGAAATGTTCTGTTCCAATTGTAAATACGCGTTTCTTCAATTTCATGTTGGCGTTGAGTACTATTGATACAAAGTCTGTTGGCTTTTAAGGGGTGTCATCAATAACTCTTACCAATACATCAATCAGGATCAGATAACTCATCCAAGAGGCATGCATAAACATACCATAATTTTGCCTTTTGATCAATTTACATTTTTTTTATACATAAAACGTACAACAGCTATGTAAGAAATACAGAGATAGGTCTTTGATGATGGTATTCTACTTATATCGTACTTGAACTGCTTGTAATTGAAATTTATTGAATCTTCTTGCCATTTGTAGGGATTTATTTAAATTCCATCTCTGATGGCTGGCGAATAAATCTTTATCAAAAACAAGATACTCACGTAATTATCCATTCTATCAGGGTCGTTTCTAGGACTATAATTCATTAAAAAAAATGCCTCCATCACTTTTGTAGGAGGAGGGGAAAACGAACATGTGATTTAAATTCTAATAAAGGAATAAGTTATACTGCTGCAAAGTAACTGTTAAAAATATCAGTCAAAACTTATGCTAGTGATATATTGATCTAAAGTAAAGTAATATTCGATTTCGGATGGTTCTATATGAATGATGTATAGAATTGTTAAATAAAAAAACAGGGTCATATATTGAATAATTTGAATGATTGATATCGCAATTCAATCCAACATAGCATCTTTTTTATTTTGATATCCGTGTTCCTTTCTTTTTATCAGAGGAAATTGGGGAGGGCATTGAACCCACGAGTGTGAGGTTATTTCATGCAGCGTCTATCTTGCTCCCGGCCAGCCCCGATTTATAATCAATCCCAACGTCAATGAGCATTACTGAAAAAAAAAACATTTAAACGAGACCTCCTGATTAGCATAAGTAAAGAATGTCAACGAAACAACTCTCAACAAGGAGTAGACTCACACCACGATGGTTTCAATATGCAGTGTACATGCTGTATCTGACTGTGCCAACTTTAGTCGAAAGGCGTTTGAACGTTCTGAAAACTCACAACATAATTTGACTTTGAAGAAAAGAGATAAACCCCCAAATCTCCACTTCTAAAAGTGGAGAATTCTATGGTATTTGATATTGCATGTACAAATGCTCTTTTCTGCTCTATGAATTATTTATGCTTCATAATACGTAGTCGTGGTAATTGTTCATCATATGTAGATGCTGCTCTGTCTAATCTGGTAAGTATTTAGAATTTCTAGGATGTTTAATGACTTAATCAATAAAAAGAAATTGAGAAAAAGAGTGGAACAATCAGAATTTAATCGTTTAAGTAAAAAGCTCAGTCAGATAATTCGCGTCATAAGTATGAAACCGAGTAAAGCAGGTATATATGGTAGATAAGACCACTAAGAGAAGTACACAAAGGACATAGAAAAGAACACAAACAGTTGGTATAAACATTCCCCCTTAACTATGCAGGCTTGCATGGATACGTATTCTGTATAATAGTTTTAAAATGTGATCATTTAAGGTAGAAATTGGCAATAGTTCTTCATCACTGTGTGTATTTCATAAACTTATTACGTCACTTTTCCCAGAACCAGAAAGAGGACAGAATAAGAATGGGCAATGGGGATGACATCTCAATAAAGGAAGGCATGTGTGTGTGTGTGTGCGCGATGCGATTATTGGATGAAAATGTGAGCGTTGAAAGGGCAATGGGTATACGGCGTAGGTGTGGGAGTGGGGTGCACGTGTGTGTGCGTGAGGGGTTGTTCTAACGCGAGTGTTTTGGGGAATGGATATTGGATTGAGTTGAGATATGTGTGGGATATCAGCACGGAAGGTTGAGGGTGTGGGTGCATACGTGTGGTATGAGAGTGTGCACATGAACATGTGGGTGCGTGAGGTTGGATTAAGCGTGTGTGATTGTGGGCAAATCCCAATTGGACTAAGTAACGAAATGTGGGAGAAATCAGCACGAGAGGTTGAGGATATTGACGGGTGTGTGTGCGTGGGGGTGTATGTGTGTGTTAGAGTGTACGGAAGTTATTACACTTTTGTTATAAAGCTATATGAACGTGATGGCAACTCGAAGTGCCATAGAAAGAATATAAGACACACAGAGAACCTCATATCTGCCTGTGTTATCTCCGTGATCTACTGCTGATATGAACATGTTGACCCCTAACCTTGGTCACAAAAAAAAACAAAGATTAGCGATTGATCATAGTGTTGATTTCTATGGTTGATGGCATTGATTGTTGTGTATTATCAATCGTTAAATCATCTCCATGATCAATTTCTAAGCTTTGTGTTATGTGGCACTGGGTCCCGTTGCATAAGCTACCATAATTATGGTATCTTTGCCATGCAATGGTAACTTGTATGGAATCCTTGATTCTGATTGGCTGTTGGACATCGTTACCACAGTAGTGACCATTGTGTGGCAATGGGAAACGTTTCTGCAATGGGACCCAGGCGACGTATACAAGAGGTGCCAAAGATTGGAATCAATATCACAATTGTCATTGACCCAATATTCCCATCTCTTAAATACGCAATTCTAGCTCTATCGCAATCTAAGTTCAATTTGAGTCAATTGAACTCTTTGCAAGGCGGGGTCCTGATATTCATTAACAAATTAACGTCAGGAACCAGCTGATCCATGCAAAAATTATTCAGTATTCAACATCATGTTAAAAGTCATCTAACATCATAAGCATTTAAAGTGATTGTTTAACATTGGTTTGACTTTTAAAAAATCTGAGCTAGAAGGTCACACTTGTCACCTGTGTCTAGGATATGTTACAAAAATGAAGCCCAGAAAAAATTGCGTTCGAAAATAATTATTTAGTGCTTCAAAAATTGAAATATAAAGTGACCGGAAACACCATCTTAATTTCATCCCATACACTTATGTGTACTATTTAGGCGTCTACAAGACGCCTATTTACAAAATCGGGCTTTCCCTTGTAGTTTTAGCTTTTCATTCTCAATAATGGTTGTTTTTAGGGTTTATTAGTTCTAATACATGCATTGATACACAAGTTTCATCTTGGTTTGAGAATTTTTAAATCGGCTGCTCACAAAGTTAAACAATACCTTTAAGGCAGGTAGATGGTGGTCTGTATCTTTCTGAATACAAAAAGAGATTGACTGGTCCCTAATTACACTCTTCTACGAGTGGGATGAGGGATCAATCCCTTCCGAGTGACACTTACATCTATTGAGTATACTTTACCTGCAGAAGGAGCTAAAAAGCACTCCATACGGATGTACACTTCACTCCAAAAAGATTGATCCACAGTTTCATCCGAGAGGAATTTGATAAGGGATAAGATTAGCTGTTTTTGTATTCAAAGAGGTCTTGAAGGTAACGATTTCATTTAAAAGATATTAAACGCAAGACGTCAGTAAAAGCATGGGGCTACTACTCCGACAGAGCAGTAGGTTCATAGTATGGGCGATAAAGTAATAACATCCCTGTCGATTTCAATCACGGAAGCACACTGATATGAAGATGTGTTATTAGATAGTGGAAAGTTTCTCCAATCGCCAGATAAGTAGCCATTACGAAACTTAATGAGATTTTTCAATATAGTCTAAAGCGATGGGCACATTAGCGAACCGTTCATTAAATAAATGCTTAATATTCAATACCATGAACCTGTCTATGTGGATGAAGGATGCAGTCTTTGTGGTTAAGATGCTATTTTATGAAGGAGTATCTCAGGGCGTTAAACTTTTTTTTTAGTTGAAATTGTGGAAACAGGGAATGAACTTAATGAGGCAGAGATAAACAAAAAATGCAGTCTTTGAAAGACATGCACGTAAGGGTTTATTTCCAATTGGCCTAATGCCAATTCGTCTAATTACCAACTCGTCTACTATCATTGATTTTGGTCTATCATCGATTCGTTCACTATCCACATGGTCTAATTGCCATTTCGCCCACTCACCATTTCGTCTAATAAACAGTTGATCCAAAAGCCATTCACTCCATAAACCATTTGGTCTAATTGGATAAGGGTTGATTTGGCGAAATAAATGAAAAAAAATGGGTACTAGAACAAATGATTGTTAGAAGAAATGCTGATGGACGGAATGGCATTTAATAGACTAAATGAAGGTAGACCATGTGATGAGTGGACCAGTTGGCAAGGGAAAGGGAAAGTAAAGTGTTATCGAAACATTCGATTGATTTGAACTAAGACGTAAAAAAATGTATAGGATATACTATTTAAGCGATATATAATATATGAATTTTACTACATAAAACAAATATCAGTGAATACCGACAAACTTTTTGAAATTATTATATTAAGTTTTTATTCATGTAGTGGATTGAGTCGTTAGTCCTGAAAGAGCGTGGGTAATCGTGTAATCTATGTGTTTTGATAGAAAAGTAAAATTTACGTTTTCTTTTCAGAGAAAACTCCCAATAACAATGATTTACAAAGTCGTTGGGTATTTCATAAGAATGGTCACACATACAAGTTTAAGAACAAGCACATGTATAAGGAAGCCTATCTGGCTGCTTAAGCAAAAACGTATTTTGCATTCCTAATCAAAGTCAGAATATTAAAATTCTTTGGCAATAAGTGAGCAAAAAAAGTTAACTGTAATATAAACATTGATTCCAATCGGCATAGCTCAGACATGTTTTTTATTGTCATAATGCCCCAAACACTGCGCTAGTCTTTGCTAACATGCTAAACTAACAAAAAGTCATCTCTAGATTGATTTAAGGAACACAAAAACATCAAGTTCGTAAAGTGCTACACGGACGACAAAGAAGTATATAAAACATATGAATCGTTTTTAGTAATTCCCTACCGAAAATAAAGAATCACATGAAGCATGTCAATCAATACTTCAGTTAAGCCCCTACCGAATGATTCCACTGAAATATGATAACAGAGGTATGTGCATACATTGTTCATTACAGAGATAAGAAGTAAAACAATAACATTTATTACGGAGAATATAATATCTAAGCTATCTTTTCGAAATAAGACCCCTTTCACATTACCTGAATTTGGAAGGTGCTCCGGTGGCACAAGAGAGTGATTGGCTGGAATGGAGCTGGCTATGGCAGTGTGAATGCACGTTACCTCTCCAGAAATAAAAGTCGGAAAGACAGCGAAAAATAAAACCGCGGACTATGAAGAATGCTTAGCGTGGAAAACAATCTTGGTGTATTTTGTGCCTTCTTGCCAGTGCGATTAAGTGCATCAAAACGTATTGCGATAGAAATGGACGAGAGACCGGAGCTTTTCGCCTTTTATATCAGAAAAAAAGTGAATCGTCTGCTCCGATTCGTGATGTCGCCAAAAGTGCGTTTTGTCGTAAAGGCGCATGCGCAGGAAGTTCGGTAACTGAGAAAGACCACGAGATCTGCAGTGTATTTGCAATGCGATTCTTCACAACACACAGCTCTAAAAGATGCTGTTTTCCTATAATGAAAATTATCCAACTGTACGTTATGGTAATACCAATATTACAGAATACATGTTTTGAAGGCGTGAACTGTCGATAAAACTTTGTGGATGACTAAAACCATTCCATTGTAGGCCTATTCCTTTATTTTGATTATTTTCTTTCTTAATTATTATTATAATAATCCTAAACAGTTGCTTAAGTACCACGATTATTGGTTCACAGTTTTTTTATGAGACAGTAGATGGAAAGTTGTAATTAAATCTGCGTTAAAATGGTAAATATAAGATATTTGTAAAAGTATATCGGTTATCCATTTATATTACAATTAAAATGAATGAATTATAAACTTAAGAAACAATCTATATTTTATCTACCTATCAATGTTTGTTTGAAAATAAACACAACAAAGATGAAAATGATAATAATATATGATAAGAATGGATATAAAACCTGGATTACGATGGTAACAATAATAATAAAAAAGGTTCTCACATTTGCATGAACGACATATTCTTATTATAAACATGTGCTTTCAAGGGGGGGGGGGCACACTTGTGTAAGAACGGCATATTTATATTACAAGTTGTGATTATGACTCTCAAAAGGAGAGGGGGTACGGACCGGATATGCCCCCCCCCGTCCCCTTGATCCTGCAGTGATAATAATTTTGATGATGATAATAATAACAACAACAATATTAAAAAATATTGATGGATATGAATAACTATGATGACTAGTAGTATTTATTCATATATATATATCCATTGTCAATTGTTAAATGACGGTTATTCATTTCGTATATTGACATGTTAAAACATAGCGCTCAATATTTTAAAACCCAAAGCAATTTTTTAGTACCATCCTAAAATATAAAAATTAAAGTATTTGAAGATAAATTGAAAAATTTTGAAGAAAAAAATTTAGAAGGAGCAATGCCTTTACTTCTAAAATCTAGGTTTCCTTAATTTGATAAGTAGAAGCACTGATGAAAATTGTCACGAATGGTGAGTTCATGGAAATGATGCAAAAAAAATGGGCGATAACTTAGACAAGCAAAAGGAAAATAGGTGTAAATGCAGGACATCACAAAGCCGTAATGTTTGGCAATTTGAGGCCGGATGTTGAAACTATATCAATTTAGCTATCCTGTGGCATTAAGAGCAGGCCTACAATTTTTTGTTCTTGTGTGTAACCTGATTAGTTATTGCCCTTTTACATTTGGCCTACGGTAAACGTATTGTGATTGTATCCTAATAATCGTACGATCTCCGTAAGGCGGCGCATGGTGGTCTTTCGCCGATCGTACAAATTTGTACGGATTCACGATCATCGTAGTGTCTGCGATATTGTTCAGCACGGAGTTATACCGATTTTTCAAAATCGTTGGGCCGTAATAAAATAATGCATGGTACGATGAAAGCAGAGTCACCGTATGGTAATGGAAAGGGCATTTTATTCAATATTAAGAACATCCTAGATCAGCTCGGGGTTATTGAACGATTAGCTTAGGGACATGGATCTTCATAGATTCTCTACATGTTTTTGCCTTTAGCCCATGCACTACGATGCAAAACACAAGAAAGTGTACAATAAATGAAGCATGGTAAATGCCATAACAAATCGTAGACTAATATATGGTAAGATGATCGTAGCAAATGTAAACGAGGCATTAGTGCAGTCGAGAATGCCTTTTAAGATATTCATTCACAATGAACTATGTGCCTGAACTTGATTTTGAGGTTAAAAACAACTCATAAAATGAACGAGGGGACTCTCCCTGATTGAAACTAAAACATCGGTCACATTTGCTCTACGGCGGCCGCACAGCTAGTCAAAAACAGCCGTTCTAACATTTTTGTTGTACCAACTACATTATAGGTGGTTTGATAAAAATGAATAAATCGGATGTTTTCGACTCGCCGTACGGCCACCGTATAGCAAATGTGACCGAGTTATAAGTCAAATATCATAATCGCTGTGAATTGGGGAAATTTGCTTAAATTGTAATGTTTTGACTATCAAATGAAGATACAATGGAATACTACATCCTCGTAATCTTACAGTAAGGATTGATCAGAACTTTTCTCACGGATAGTGAAATAGAATATTATCTCTGGGTTTTTTGTATCCAATTAAAAGTTAGTGACAAAAACGAGAATATGAGATAAGACTGAACAAGAAAGTTTTTAATTATTGTTCATATCGCAGAAAATTTATCATCAATTTGAAGGAAAAAAAGTTCTAGTTCCGATCGATGCTAAGTGTATAACTATGGACGTTAAATGCATCTACTTTCTTTGACATTCCGATTACAATAAGGCCGTATGACACTACAAAGACAAGTAGAGCAATGCGAAAACAGTTTTGGGGGGGGCAGACAGGGCGTATTGGGCAAGATTTCGAAAAAGCTGCGAGCAAGTGGGACAACAAATCGAATTTTTAATAAAAACAAAATTTGGTGAAAGATTTTGATGTAATAATATTCAGAAAATTGTATTACATTTCAAACTTGTTTCCTTTCAATTTCTTTCGCTCTTTTTTTTCTTAGTTGTGATTTTTTTTGCCCCCTCCCCGGCCCCATATCTGAACGTCAGTGGCAAAAACAAACAGTGGTTAGTCTTCATGCATCCGGTCCAATACACGCATATTTATCACCCCTGTAACCTCTGACGGCTACACTAATTTATAACTTTAGTACAATTTTACTTAACGCTTTTAACTCTGCGTAGCCAGCTTCGGGGGTAGAAAACAAGATTAATTCTTTCCGTCCAAAATCCGAGAAAAAAAACACGTCACGAAAGTGACTAAGAATACGGAAGCATCTTCATCTTAGCAACGATGCTTGAACAGAGTGATTGCCCAATGATTGTTTCACGCCAGCTTTTTCCCAGTCAAAGAAGTACAATTCCCAGCTCTAATGGTTGTAATTTATTAGTAAATAAAGTGATCTGAGAGATGGGCAAAGGTCGATGAATGGAGCAACACACCGTCATGTATTGATAGATTTGAGTGATAAAGCAATATTAATCAAAACATGAGCATTATTTTCCTCTTGCAAGATGCTAAAGATTTTTTTTTATGATTCCCTTTTTTAATTTATTGTCGCAATAAATGTTTCATCGTTGGCTTAAAATGCATGTAATAATGTAAACAATTCTCAGATTATTAAGAGTAGTAAATCAGTTCAGTTTTCAATACTTTTCACTTCTTAGTTAATTGAAATATTATTCCCTTCCCCTAAGTATGTTTGCTGGTCACGAGAAAGAAAAATTGTTACACAAATCATTCAATTGTTGGGTGAATACGGGAAATATTATATCAATAAATGGATCATAGATGGTCGATCTCCCTGTCGTCATGCGCTTCGCGCGAATAGATTACGTCAATTTGATTTCACACACAGGCTTGAATAGTTAGTTGCTTTCTGAAGGTTATAAGAACGCATAATAATATGTAAAATAGTCAGAGTCATAATTAAGCTGATAACGTCACAGCACAGCATCCGGAAGTAAGAGGGCAGTTGTCTCAGAAAAAAAAGCATTTTCGGTCGTGTTTTGGAGGAAGGGTTACACATTTCTTTGTGGAAATTATATTAAGATTTAAAAAAAATGTGCACCAAACCGGTAAATTTCACTATTGAAGTGCATCACTTAGCTCCCTAAGTTCCTGGTTTTTTTCAGAAAAAAAAGATCACTTCTCCGGCCCCCTGGAAAGAGAGCTGCGTAAGAGCCGGCCAAAATCTGTGACATGACCCCTTCCCGACCAAACAGTTTAGCGCAAAGCCCCCTGTATATTTGCTCCAATCCCCCCAATCCAAAATCATTTCCAGTGTGCTTGCATGCCCCCCTTTCCACTTAGTTTAATTTATCAAACATGATTTCAACAATCCCATTATTTCCTTTATCTCTTAATCATGTCAATCGAACTCCTGAAAAAGGAGAGATCATTGATGTTTCTTTAAACGTGCCAAATTAGATGAAAGTTAAGAAAATCCCTGGCATAATAAATATCTTAATAAGGGTGCCTTGCTTTTAGCAGATATAAGGTAGGTATGGATGGCGCCTGGATATGTCGATGAAGAGGGAGCAGTGGGAGGGGTGTGGCAAGACACATACTTGTTTATCAATGAAGTAACAGGGTGTAATATAGAGTACCTCGATTGAAACCCCTCTCCTTCTCTCTCCCTCCTTTTTCTCTCCCTCTCTCCCTCCGTTTTGTTCTTTCTCTCCACCCCCCTCCTATTACTTCATTTTCCTCATCTCCCTCTCCGTTTCGCTCCTTGGAAAATCGGGTCGGTCGCCCCATGCCCCACCCCTTCGCAGCGACGCCCCTGTGAAGCAACGGCAACCAACCAAAATTGAGAAGACATAATTTCCCTATCAGGTCCAACATGACTGTCTAAAGTTCTTAAACAAATTCGTGTCTTTGTGTGTGCTTTTATAATTCCGACTGTGATTTAACGCAATAGGAAGAAGGACAATGAAGCCTTGTAACTGTACCCTTGTAACTGTACCCATCTCAGCTCGCAAGGGGATTGCTTTATACCTATCCAAGGGGATTATACTTATGCATTTTATCCTTAGTTCTAGCTTAAGAAGCGTGCGCCTGCATTATTCATTTAAATTGGAATTCAGGTGAAATAATTATATACTACCTTTCACAGTGTATTATTAGGGATTTTACCGAGAGCTCAGCGGTTTTAGTCTTAATTGGATTTTTGCATTGTATACCTAGCATTTCCTTGCGAACAGGTTGATAAGAGATTTGATAGCTTGCCCACAATTGTTGTGGATATAGATCCACTTGTCTTTGAAATAAATGAGGACAACTCGGTGCCATTGTTTCAGTGATTTAATTATAAGAGATCGAAAGAGCCATGTCATTACCAATGTTATTAAAATTATGAAAGCTATTGTTCTGGTCAAATGTTTATTGTGTCTACAAATTTGGAAATTGTTTTCATGTGCAAGAATGCTATCCCAGCTTTTACGAATCTTCTGAAATTAATATAACAAAATGCCAAGGTAATACGAGATTATACATGGAAACCACCTGAGTGGGGTAATTGATTGCGCAATCACGCAAACATCTAGATTATGTGATCACAAATTAACCGATGCTTTGACTGACATTTCGGCCAAAATGAATGGCAGATAACAGTTAAAAGAATTTCAACTAGAATTACCACACTATTATATCTTAACAACTATGGAATAAAGTCTTTTTTTTTGTTTTTGAGCTTAAGATCTTAAACAAAATGAATTTTAATGATACATCCATGCCATGGTATTAAAGAATAATGTAGGTCCAAACAAGGAACACTGAAGTACACCAAACCGTACTAGAGTACACGGATGTTTCACATATTTCCATGGGGTCTATGTAGTTAAACTAATAATTATAATGACAACAGCAAAAATATCATCAATGAAAATAATAATAGCAACGATATTAATAATAATAATAATTATCAGTGAAACAACTTCAATAACGAATAATCCAACAATACTAATTATAACAATGATAATTATTTGTGTACCAACGCCCCATTTCTTCCACTTCCCGTTCCCTAATACCAATGCTAATCATTAGCTCGGAATATAAAATTACACATTCACAATTATAACATCTATCGGAAAATTATTAAAAATCAAGGGCTAAAATCTTAAACACAATGACACATATTTTTTTGTTCTATACATCACCTTCGAATTTGTTTCTTTAATTACTTGGAGCCGGGCACCGCTTCATTTGCTTTTATTGGAAGGAAAAGGTGATGTATGATTGATTCATTCCCCACCCGTTTCGATTAAAGTGGTCGTCACAGATTCATCAATGCCACTATATCCAGGGTTCGGTAGCACAAGGTTTGATATCGTTCACTAAATATCAACGACCAATAATGATCATGGTTGCATGGATATTTTTCCATCCCTGATCAATCACAAATCAATGTTGCCATTTCATATTTGTTTGTTACCGCAAACCTACGTTTCAGGTGGGGAGTATTTATTTCCCGGGGGGGGGGGTAAGCGTCAAAAGAATCAATTTAAAAGTGTAAAAAAGTGTTCAGTACACCTACATAATTTCTTATACAAGTAGGTATTTTGTTTGATATTTCGTTTTACAATGTATTCCATTTCGTTTGAGAAAACTGATTTTTGTTTCAATATCTCATGAAAAGATATATTAAGATCATAATATAAAGTAAATCCGGGGGGGGGTGTTACACCCACAAATGTAATAATCGCCCACAAATGTAATAACGCCCACAAATGTAATAACACTTTACCCACAAATGTAATAACGCCCACAAATGTAATAACACTTTACCCACAAATGTAATAATTTTTGATCGCCCACAAATGTAATAACACTTTACCCACAAATGTAATAACGCCCACAAATGTAATAACACTTTACCCACAAATGTAATAATGCACTTTACCAACAAATGTAATAATGACTTTACCCACAAATGTAATTAATTTGAAGTGATTTTGGCGAATTCGTTCTAAACTAATATCCTATAGTAATGCGTTCATATAGCACAGAAGTTCAAAGTCTTTTTTCCAGACCCGGTTAATGAAATATACAGTACAAGTCCAAGTCTTTTTCCAGACCCGGTTTTTCAAAATTATAATATACGTCCAAAGTCTTTTTACCAGACCCGGTTGTTTCAAAATTATAATATACGTCCAAAGTCTTTTTTCCAGACCCGGTTAATTCAAAAATTATAATGCAAGTCCAAAGTCTTTTTTTTCAGACCCGGTCGTTTCAAAAGTTATAATATACGTCGGTGAGGGGTAAAGACAACACTCTAAGCCCAAGCATTTTAAGTGGGTTTAATTTTGAAGATTGGTCTCAGCTGTCATTTTTTTCAATATTTCTTTATGTTTTAAATAACCGGGTCCAGACAAAAGACTAAGCATAATACTCGTGTTATTCCACAAGAATAAGAATATGAGTCTTTTGTTTTTAGGATTGTTTAAATCATTTTTAAATCACCGGGTCTGGAATAAAGACAACGCTCTAAACATGTGCTTTTCTACATGCATGGTCTTAATTTGGAGGATTGTTGGTTCTTAGATTCGTTGTTGGGGGTTGAGTTTTATTGATTTTTTATTCCTGAAATAATTGTGTCTGGAGGAAAGTCGATCTTCGACAATCGGTCTTCATGTTGTTCCACAGTAATTAGATTATTGGATATTCGTTTTAGAATATTTGTAAAAACTATTTTATTTTTAAAATAGTAACCAAGTCTGGAGAAAGGATGTCTGATTTACCCACGCGTTATTGCAATGTTTTGTAGGGGTAGTAGTATTATTTAAAAAAAGACATATTTTTACTGGGTGAAACTTTGGAAATTTGGTCTTAGATTTGAAGTTTTTCAGTTCCTTTTTTAATAGCCGGGTCTGGAGGAAAGAGTACGTTCTAGAACTCGTGTTATTCCACGAGAATAAGAATATAAGGTCTTATGTTAGATTTTTTTCGTAACTGTTTTAGGTATGGAATAAAGACAACACTCTAAACCTCTTTTAAAACAGGTTCTTAGGTTGAAGGTATGTTTGGTCTTAGACTTTGATTTTTTTTTAATTCTTACTATTAGCGTTTTTTTTTTTTTTGAAGAAAAAAATGGTCGGGCTGAAAGACTACGCTATATTCAGCATTCATAAGATTATGGGGTCTTTATACTGTTTTAAACTGTTATTCATAATGTTTAAATAACAGGTAACCGGGTCTGGAGAAAAGACTACGCTTGATTCTCAATTTACTCTTAGTGCACATATTCACAATATACACCGTATAAGTTGAAACAACAACAAAGACATTAATTCCACCAGTTTTAATTAACTGGGTCTGGAGAAAAGACTAAGCTCGATTCCCATTTTTTCCACAGGAATATCATTATCGTATCTTAGTTTGGACTTACATTATAAATTTTGAAACAACCGGGTCTGGAAAAAAAGACTTTGGATTTATATTATAATTTTTGAAACAACCGGGTCTGGAAAAAAGACTTTGGACTTATATCACAATTTTTGAAACAACCGGGTCTGGAAAAAAAAGACTTTGGACTTTTATTATATTTTTTTAAACAACCGGGTCTGGAAAAAAGACTTTGGATTTATATTATAATTTTTGAAACAACCGGGTCTGGAAAAAAGACTTTGGACTTGTACTTTGTTTTATTAACCCGGTCTGAAAAAAAGACTGCTCTTTTGTGCTATATGAACGCATTACTATAGGATTTTAGTTTAGAACGGATTCGCCAAAAATCCCTTCAAATTTATTACATTTGTGGGTAAAGTCATTATTACATTTGTGGGCGATCAAAAATTATTACATTTGTGGGTAAAGTGTTATTACATTTGTGGGCGTTATTACATTTGTGGGTAAAGTGTTATTACATTTGTGGGCGTTATTACATTTGTGGGCGTTATTACATTTGTGGGTGCAACAGGGGGGCACTTCCATTCACGAGTGGATACCATGCGCGACCATGGGGTCTCGAAAAGCACCCTAAACACGTAATTTCCATATTCTGGAAATGCACCCCTTAACAAGTATTGGCTTGTGAAATCCTACCCTTAACAAGTATTGGAAACAAAACGATACTCTTGGCAAATATTCCCTGAAATGAACCCCTTAACAAGTACAGGAATGTTTTATTGTTACGGGTCCTTCGGTCGTTGGCTTTACCTTATTTGGTTTAGTGCGACCCCACCTTCTACACCTCGCGCAAATAGGACTCTAAACACGTAGTGTTGGGGCAAAAAGGACATCCTTTATAAAACATTTTAATTTTGTTTTATCATCCCCGCAAATTCGACCCTAAACACGTAATTTTCCTATCGAAATAGATACCCTTTTTTCATTATTTTTGTGTTTTTGACACCCTTATCACGTTACGTACGTAACGTGCCCTATCGTGAAAAGGGCATCCTTTTTACGTGTTTTTTTGGTCGCGCATGGTATCCACTCGTCAATGTAAGTGGCCCCCGGGCTGTAAATATAAAATAATAATCTACAGTGCGTCCCAAAAAAAACTATACACTTTTGAAATGGCTGCCAAATAAAAAATATAGCACTTTGGGGAAAAAGACTTACATATATGGAAAGCCAATAAAGTCAACTTTCAAATGACACCAAAAAGTTGGAAAACTATTCATGCTTGAGCGAGCACTGCCCACTGAAACAAAGGGTATGAAAATTAGGGTGGGCTGGAATTAGCCTTCCAATTTATGTTAGTTTCTGAGATACAAATCCTTTCGAACTTGCAAAGTTAATGGCGTTGTGATAAATTAATGATCATTCGTGACTAGTTTTGGTTGCTTAAGCAAATTTTTTGAATTATTAAATTGAACTTTAATGCATGAGTGAACATAAATTACACTTTTTGGGCAGCATTTCAACTTTATCATTTGGATCTCTTTTGGGGCAGCATTTCAACGTTATCATGTGGATCTCAGCAATGTGTTCATGGGAGTCGGGAGAATAGGGGGTGAGATTCATGTAGGACTGAAGTGGGAGAAGTAGGTTGATGGAATAAGGGTCAACAGAACAGTCAGCCCGCCCCCTCCCTCTTTCCCGCCCGCCCTCCCCTCCTGTTAACTATGGCTATTGTCATGTACGTGTGAAGTCCAGAGCAGAATGTTGATTTAATGATTAATTCTGAATTGGGGCATCAACCTTTTCCTATCAACAATTTATCAGTAAAACAACTCATTCATTGTGCAATGTGATCAATCAAACATTCATTTTTTTCAATAAATTAATTCATTAAGTATCAAAATCATTAAATTTCTTGGTAATCATTCAATAAAAAAAACTGACCATCAGCCACCAGTCACTTGGCAGTTAAGTTTTGAATAGGCTACAATCCAGAAAGTGAGGGGCTGGGAAATGGAGAGGGGAGGATACATATAAGTTTTAATCTGTAAAAGGACAAAAAGAAGAGGAATGCCCTTTTAACTAAGTCTTAGCATATCTCTCCCTCTTGTTTGTAACAGGTACTATCACATTACTCTGACTCTCACGAAGACACTTCTGAGGTCCACAAGATGAATATGCTATACTAAAATTACAATTCCTGTTCACTCATGCATTACATTTCAATTTAGTAACTAATGAAATTTGCCTAAGAAATCATAACTTTCCTCACTCATAAATAGCATAACACCCTTAGCTTTGTAAGTTCCAAAGGACTAACCTCTCAGAAAACTGTAAGGCTAATTCCTGCCCAGCCTAGCCAAGCTTACATGTAGTCTCTCAGGAGGAGAGGAGTGGGGGGAGGGGTAGATATGGAGGGAGGGGTTGCTAAATGTTCTGTTGACCTTTATCCCATCAAGGTACTTCACCTACCTAAGTCATTTTACCCCCCCCCCCCCCCTCCTCTGACTGTCATGAACACACTGTTGAGATCCACATGATAAAGACAAAATGCTGCACTAAAAATTGCAATCCATGATCACTCATGCATTCAATTTTGATTAGATAATGCATTAAATTATCACAAACAACAAACTGATCACATCTAATCTTTAATTCACCAAATAACCCTCAACTTTGCAAGTACCAAACCAAAAAACCTGAAAGACATTGGAAGGCTAATTCTAGCCCACCCTAATTTTCATACCCTTTGTTTCAGTGGGCAGTGCTCACTCAAGCATGAATAGTTATCTAATTTTTTGGTGTCATTTGAAAGTTGACCTTATTGGCTTTCCATATCTATAAGTCTTTTCCCCCAAGGTGCTACATTTTTTATTTGGCAGCCATTTCAAAAGTGTATACTTTTTTTTGGGACGCACTGTAGTAGATGAAGAACTCATCTCTGCCTAGAAATCATGATGTTCTTTTGGATGACTGGACATAGTTGACCTAATTTGACTAGTAAGAGTCATTTTGACCATTTAATTTTAGTATGTATGTTCATTAAGATGGCTCTCTAACAACATGATGTTACTCCGTTAGTAGGTCCATCCTCACGATATAGAACCTGTTTAAAAACGCTTTAAGTAACGAAAATGACCGGCATATGAAAAGAACTACGAATTCCTGTCCATCTGATTGAGTAGGAAAGATAGATTTCTCGAAAACTTTCAAAGGGGATTAATCACGTAATCATCATGAAAGCTTGATCAGTCAAGCATTTCGAAGCACATACATATCTGAAAATTATTATCATCAGAAATAAACAACTAATAAAGGTGCAAACTTGAAACGTTTGAAAAGTATTTTTAACCTTGTAAGGGGTAAAAGCAAACGAGCATTTCTTGGTGCAAAATAAAAGGTGGGTTTTTGTTGCACCCTTTCTTTACCATTTAGGGTGCAACATTACACCCCAAAAGTTGACACTGGTGTTTTATCTAGGGTAGAAAAAGTGTACAGGGCTGATGTTACAAACCGATGGTGTAGGTTGTATGAAAACAAACCTGTTATGGAGATAAGAATAATATAGAGATGAATATACAAACAACAATTTCCCTGTTATCGCTGTGGCCCAGGGTCAAGTATTCTGACTTGGAAATAGGGGTTCGTTAGTTCGCATCCCAGCCTTGGTGTCATTTCCTTCGGCAATAATTTTTCCACATTGTGCTGCACTTGACCCGGGTGAGGTAAATGGGGACCTGGCAAGAAATTATTCCTTGAAATGCCATGGCGCTGTATAAGGCTACAGGAGCAAAAGCCAGGGTAAAAATACCCAATTTTAGCGCATAGGTACGCGTTTGGCAATGATAATATGCGATATATAAGCATACTGGGAGTATTATTATATTATTATTATTACTATTATTGCTATTATTATTATTACTGCTATTAATAATATTATTGTTATTATCATTTTTATTATTATTATTAAATAAATATTCATACGATACCATTTTTTCATCCGACGCAAACCCTTCAGGTGGGTGTAATATGGAACGTAAAAAAAATGTCGGTAGCACAGAGATTCGAGAAGAAATTAATGCACTTCTAACGAATTAATTATCAGTATATTGTCAAGTATTATCCATTAATTCCCAGTAAAGTGGGAGGAAAGTTTATTAATTTGTATTCAGAAAAGGTGCAAGGGATATGACAAATTAATCCGGGCTTATGGAATCTGTCATAGTTTCCATTTACGATGACGAATGACACAGAATAGGGTCCTCCGGCACACAATCACAGAGTCCATCATATTTTGTTAGAGTGATTTATTGGAGTATATCTCCAAAGTACGGATCGTAAAAAACTCAGTGCTGTTTTCTTCGTGATAAATTACTTTAAAAAGCAGCTGGGTATGATTGCAATACGATGTATGCTGATTATTCTTTGATGCGAAATCATATAGATTGATCCGAATGATTACCGCAATCATGATAATCATCATCAGCGATAATGTAGAGGTGTTGTGGTTCAGAGGATAACCTCTGGACTTTGAACCACTGGGTCCAGGGGGTTCGAACCCAACAAGGACACCCGCATTCTTTGGCAATGCGTTTATCTACAGTTGCCACTCTCTACCCAAATGTAGTAAATGGGTACTGTTAAGATAGATAAGAAGAATTGTAAGAGCAATTACATTAATTCATTTAGTTATTTCCTCTTTAAAGGACAAGTCCATCCCAACAAAAACTTGATTTGAATAAAAAGAGAAAAATTCAACAAGCAGAACACTGAAAATTTCATCAAAATCGGATGTAAAATAAGAAAGTTATGACATTTTAAAGTTTCGCTTCATTTCACAAAACAGTTATATGCACATCTCGGTCGGTATGCAAATGAGGGAACAGATGACATCACTCACTCACTATTTCTTTTGTATTTTATTATATGAAATATGAAATACTTAGATTTTCTCATCATTGCCATGTGAAATGAAGTTTCATTCCTCCCTGAACACGTGGAATTCCATTATTTTAACATTTTGTTCTTCAGGCAAGGAGGTCCTAATCATCAAATTCGTAAAAATTGAAATATTGTATTATTCAAACAATAAAAATAGTGAGTGAGTGACATCATCGACTCTCTCATTTGGATGTGTAACTGGCTCGTTCATATAACTATTTTGTTGAAAATAAGCGAAACTTTGAAATGTCATAACTTTCTTATTTTACATCCGATTTTGATGAAATTTTCAGCATTGTGCTTGTCTGATTTTTCTCTATTGATTCAAATCAACATTTTTCTGAGGTGAACTTGACCTTTGAGGAAACTTCACAGCATGATTAAGAATATTCCAGAATGCCTACACCTATTTAAAGGCTGAGGAATTTTATTATTTCTGAATAGAGATTGTTTTACAATAGACTGCAGTTGCAGTGAAAAGAACAATAGGATTAGCTATTTTGTTTACATTGTTAATTTAAATGAGGTCATTCAAGAATGTTCTAAAATTAGACTGCTCTAGAAATGGGCAGAATATTCTTTATGTATAGACAATACTAGAAGCTTCCAGAATAGTGAATAATTTGTATATATTATAAGCTGGCAGTTTCTTCAAGGACATCATCAGATCAGAACTCAGAGTTTCACGCCAGACTTTATGCCAGAGCATAGTTTATTTCCAACTGGAATATAACATTTATCTTTTGTGGAATTATTTGCACGCAATCAATGAACTGTTTTCAGTTACTTTGAGAGAGAAATTCTCAGTTTTCATCGAGATCATCAAGCTGTTTTAATGAACGCTTTTCAACCAATGGATTGCTGAAATTGACTGCTAATCATCATCTACATCATATCCACGGACAACTTGTTACAGCGGCAGCGACCCACTTATTCATCGTGCTTCAACATCTGTTTCATCATCGCCATCATTGTGAACTTTAATTTAAGGAATTTTCGCCAGCCAGCTTCGACTTTATCTGGATTTAACTTTTGATTATGATCAGAACTGACATTTCAAGAGATGTAAGAAAAATATTTGTTTTGTTTAGTGATCCATATATTTCCTGTAATAAAAGAAAAGGAAATCAAATCTAAAACTAAATTTTCACTGTTATTTGTTGCAGTATGGAAACATTACCCGATAGGAAGGAATTCCTTGAATGCTCGAGCGTCCAATAAGGGCAGCCGTGCTAAAGCCGGTGTAATAGTACACAGCGCTTAGGGACATTGAATTAAACACTAAATGTTGCATATTAGTGTTATCATAATATAGTTGATCTCGATTTTATTAGTTACATGTACCTTTTGTGTTCTTGTCGACAGAATTATTTTATTAAAACCCATAATTATACAAGCGTGCTACACAGTGTGTATACAGACGATTACTTTTATAAAGGGGAGAGGCCGTGAAAATAAGCAGGGACATTTACAGGTTGTTTCCAAGTATTTTCATATTGACGCTATTGAATAAAAATGAATACAAAAAAAATCGTAAGACCCCACGCCCCCATAAAACGACAATCAAACAATCCATGCCGGTTTGTCTTTTTTCCCAGTCGGCGCAAGTCTGCCGATTGTGTTGCCAGTCGGAAACTGACGGGAGCTAACAGCAAATGTTCAACAGACACACGAAGTTTGAAAACAGAGTGAACGGATCAACGTAAGATCGGCAAGAGGGTTCTATGACATTTCCTCCGGCGACAATTACTCCGATGGAAAGTTTGCACGTTAAGCAAAATATGAAACCTAACCTCCGAAACTAAAGATAAAACCCAACCTAAAGATAAAACCTAACCTCCGAAACTAAATAAGCCCTAATCTTTATACCTTTACATTATTCTGAAGGAAAAGTTTTATTACAATCCTAACTTAAAGGGGTGGTCCGGGCTGAAAATATTTATATCTTAATACATAGAGTAGAATTAACTGAGCAAATTGCCGAAAATTTCATTAATATCGGATAACAAATAATAAATTTATTGAAGTTTGAAATTTAGCAATATTTGTGAGAACAGTCGTCATGAATATTCATTGGGTGGGCTGATGATGTAACATCCCCACTTTCCGTTTTCTTATCTTATTACATAAATCATATTTTTTTTTCATTATTTCATACTTGTGTGAATAGTATGTCTCCCTTATAATGAAATAAGTTGCAGCAATAAATATCTAATGCACCCAATCAGTTGTCAATCCAATTTTTCTAGTTCTTGGAGGAAAAAAAATTGAATAAACCTAATTTCATGTAGTAAAATACAAAAGAACAAGTGGGGATGTGACATCATCTGCCCACCTAATGAATATTCATGACGACTGTTTTCCCAAAATATTGCTATACTTTAAAATTCAATAACTTTGTTATCCGTTTTTGATGAAACTTTCGGCATTTTGCTCAGTGAATTCTACTCTATTTATTAAGCTATAAATACTTTCCGCCCGGACCATCACTTTAAACCCCAAGTTGTCAGATCTGACATTTTTCTCTGTTGATTGGCTGAGAGGTACTGTTACTATGGTAACTGTCGGATAAAACGTCCGACAAGTCCTTTCATGAAACGCCCTCCAGATCAAATGTCGCAGAAGCAAATGTCGTGTCACCGGGCAACAGAAACCCGATGATTCAGTTCAAGAAGAAACTATTTACAAACACATAGATTGTGTACAGGAGAGGGGACTCTACTGCCAAATCTGAATAAACAGATTCCATGTTAAAGGTCATTCGATATGCAGTCAGAAACTAATCAAAACACCAATGCACCACTATATATAGAATGGTATTTAGTAACGAGACAATATGATGGTGACATAATTTTTATTGCGTGATACATATTCCTCGGATCATAATAGCCAAGATCGAAAATTCATTAAGTTTCAATACTCAAATTTAGGGTTTTCGAACAATAATTACGCGGACTGTACAAGACTGAATCACGATGGCTAATAGCTTAAACTCTCAATAGATCACCGACGTCACGCAGGGGAAGGGGCGACAAACCCTTCAAGTATTAAAACAGAACGGACAAACAAGGAAAACATGAATGAATGGGGAAAATAGAATATCAAATAGTTGAGAAAAAGGTAATATGATTTTATATTTGATTTTGTTTTTTTAAGAAAAATATATAAATGATGATGAACGTGAATTTATAGATGGGAAATAGTCTGATAGCCATTTTCCTGTGTCAAACATATATCAAACAATTCAGATCCAGAGCAATAACATCGAACAATGTTAGTTCTGAGAATGCGAGTCTGGTGGCGTCTGAAATATTAATTCCTTGGTTCATTGGGAGGATCGAATGAGCTTTTGGCGAGACTTCATGAGCATGGAAGACACTGATATACTCCCAGGCCTATCGTGATACCATGATACTTAGAAGAAGGGGACAAGTCTTAATTAAATGCCAAAAGAGATGGGGGGGGGGGGTAGAGAGGAGCGGAGATGGAGAATGAGGATGTAGATGTGTGTGTGTGTGTGAGTGAGAGAGAGATAGAGAGAGAGAGGATGGGTAAGAGGGGATGTGAAGGGGGTAGGTAGATAAATTGAGACGAGGAAAGAGGGAGGGAGAGAGAGAAAGATATGGGTACACAGTAAAAAAAAATTATACAACGCTGTTTACTATATGAATCTTACAGTAATTGTTTAAACAGTTTAAACAACTGTTTAAATCTTTAGCAACAAAGTTTAATTTTCAATATCTAATTGTCAATAAATTAAACGTGATTGTTTAAACGATTAAACAAATACTGTAAGGTTCATATCGTAAACAGCGGCGTATAAAATCTTAAACAGCGTTTTTACTGTGTAGTGGGGATGGTAGGAAGTCTTTGGAATGAAAAAAAAAACGCAGAAAGGGGCAGAGAGAGAGAGCAAGGAGGAGGGGATAGTTATTCTTGAAGAAAAAGCAATCTACGCAGTAAAAACGCTGTTTACTACATGAACCTTACAGTATTTGTTTAAACATTTAAACAATCATGTTTAATTTATTGAAGATTACATATTGAAAATTAAACCTTGTTGCTTAAGATTTAAACAGTTGTTTAAATTGTTTAAACAATTATTGTAAGGTTCATGTAGTAAACAGCGCTGTATAATTTGTTTTACTGTGTAGGGGCACTTTATGTTTGAGATCGAATGCAAAGTTGGAAGAAAAGTCTGATTTGTTAGTGTTTATTCATTATTTTCATCGACAGTCGCCATGCATGCAGTGTCCGATGTGATCGCAAACCTTGAAATTTGAGATTTATTCACTTCCTTTCACAAAATATAATCAAAGCAACATTACAGTTCAATGTGTATTAGAAGAAAAGTTAAACGGAAACCGTGACGAACAAAAGCGGCTTTGGCTAAGATAAGTGAACGGCAGTCTCCGTGACTTCAATGGAGATGGACGAAACAAATTAGATATACATAAATAAAAATTGCGTTATTGGGCTACGATCTCACAGTATCATTGCTACATCAATACAATAAACAAAAATATTTTTCATCGATCACTTTCAAACCTTTAAGGTATCCCACAAATCAAAAGCAAATCGGACACTGATCCGATCCTTGAGGGAAGCATTTCCGGTTTTATTGGTTAACGCATTTCGATGTAAAACAACATGTCTGTAGCGTCTTCAACCACTGATCCGATCCTTGAGGGAAGCATTTCCGGTTTTATTGGTTAGCGTATTTCGATGTAAAATCAAAATTTGTGTAGCTTCTTCAACCTCCCACCATCAAAATCATCACCATCATCCTCATGATTTCATCATTGTCACCATTATTCTCATTACCATCACCATCGTAACCATCATCCTCATCTTACTAATCATCATCATCATCATCATCACCACCACCATCACCATCATCTTCATTATCATCATCATCATCGTCGGCGTCGTCTTCATCATCATCATTCATCCATTATCCTTGTGTCGCCCATATTTTACATCTTCGATTCCTCAGCGATCCCTTCATTCCTTTCTACCTCTTATGAAGCGTGGGAGTCACTTATCACCATGGCAACAAAGGGTCGTAGCAACGGACAAATAACAGAACCACAGATTCAATTCTACATTTATTGCGGTCATTTAAGTCTCAATACTAGTATGAAGATGTAATATTCATGAGCTACCTTCCATTAATATGCCAATACTACAAGCGTCTAAGTGATTTTGGAGTGTTTGCTCACCTCTTGTTTTCAAGTAATCGACAAAAAAATACTCGGAAAGTAAAATTGTCACAAATATGTTTTCTTGCAAGTGAAAAACCTGGAATGTATTCTTAAAGAAACACTATCACAAACATTTTGTCTTTATATTGCTATCGTCTGAAAGTCATTTCATTCTACAGATTCGTTACAAATGATGCAGAAACACATCGTTGCATATACTATATATACAAAATATGCTGAAGATAATGCTTTCATTGCCAATAAAGTTTTTATTGTTTACTCGAATTTTCGACGGTCCTCCGTCTTCTTCAGGAGTATATAAGAAGACGGAGGACCGTCGAAAATTCGAGTAAACAATAAAAGCTTTATTGGCAATGAAAGCATTATCTTCAGCATATTTTGTTACCTTACAGAAGCCAATACGTGAAACTTTAAGATGTATATATATATATATATATATACACACATATACATGTATATATATATACTTACACGCTGAAATGTTTTGACTTCACAATTAAAAAGATGTGACTGGGCTTACTGTTGGGTATGGTAGTTATTAAATCATGCCTTGCAGTTACAAAGACTGAATTGCACATGGATATACAATATTAAAAATGTACAGTCTCAAAACAGTGGAATTATTTACATAATTAAAAAGTATACAAGGATATATAGGGAAATATGTGACACTAATCAAGTTTACATCTCATGCAAAATATTTCCTATTTTTACGAAAGAGCGGCACAAAAACGCGGCTATCTACAGCCACTTAATAGAAAAACTGCATCAATCTTCCCTAGTTTTTACTTATATCTTACATCTTGTCACCTGGATATCAAAACGGAGTCACGAAAAGTCTAGCACATTAATGATTTTAAAACAAACAAAAAATAACCAACAGAAAATTGTTCGCTTTTAACATGTTCATTATGTTCATTATTAGCTACCGATGTAAACAAACCTCTCATTCTCCCGCCCATATGACTTTGATCATTTTCACAGTCATGGGAGTAGCGATGAAAGCGAGACGGGTCACAATTATTCGGTAGTTACGAACCAGATTTTAATGAGGACAGAGTGAGAAAAAAAACCGGTCCGCTGAAAGGGAGATGGGATAATTACCACTTAATCGATATCCATTGATGCACTGGGGATGTATTATCCCTATAAAGACAAGAGACAATCGGATGAACACCTTCACAAACTAAAACAACAACAGTGAAAAGAATAATAAAAAAAAATAGTCACCGCCCTGTTCTCAGGGGTGAAGGATGCAACCTCAAATTCATTTCAGGACTTCCGTCCATCTCTAATAATAAAACTTGTTGCACCGAGAGAAGTTGAACATTCCGATACGCCGTACCCAGCAAGTATGACTGTTTACCCAAATGTAAATACTTATACAAATATATAGGCGTATAAAACGCATTTATTACGGGCAATTACATACTTATTCCAAAATAGAGTGAATACTAACAAACATACTCTCTATAAATGCAAAGGAGCTAATCTGGTCCCTCACTCACTCCGCATAGAGTAAGATGAGGGACCAGTCCTGATGAGATTTCAATCTTTCAAGAGTGAATCTTTACCCTTTTTGGAGTTAAAGTGTGCAATTTTTACACTTTCACTCCAATAAAGGTAAAGTTTTACTCTTGAAAGATTGAAATCTCATTCCAGCAGGATTGGTCCCTCTATCACTCTGATAGGAGTGTGAATAGGGATCAGATTTAGCTCCTTTGCATTTAGAGAGTATGCCTATTTTTGAGCCTTTTCACACGTGAATCTTGAATCATCATTGTAATGATGATTGCTATTGTAATCGTGACTGTGATTAGCGTTCGTGATTCTAATCATGATCTAGTTTGGTTTCAAACATGCTAAATATTCGTCATTAGCATTATTTTTCACTGAAATCATCATTCAAATTGCAATTGTTTTTTACCGTGTGAAAGGACGGTTAATTGCATCGCGACGTCTTATTTACTGCTTACGTATTAGTGCTATAGTCACACCTAAAACGACGAATCCTAATCCATCGATAATATGCCATTTGAAATCAAGTAATGACTTTGATCGGCCTGGCGGCAATTTTAGCAGTGTGACTCTGGTATTACATGCTTGAAGAAAAGTTTGTTGTAGACACACACGTTTTTGACACCGCACACATTTCCTCACACATCTACACCCGCCAACCCTCACAAACACCACTCATACGCACACACACAGTATCATGCACACGTAATAAGCATCAGCGGCGCAGTGTAACAGCATGGGTACCCCCTGTCCCCGTTTCCCAAAGTCGTAAAGTAAAGGTGCTGACACCACGAAGTCATTCAGGCTTTGGTGATCCCGTTTCATCTCCCATCCCTAATGCTTTAAGAGCCAAGTAAAGACCCACTCTGCCACTTGAACCATCACCACCACCTAAATTTCGATATTCAAGTGGGGCTGTGCGAAAGTGTATGGGTGTTTGTTAGTGGACAATATGGATTTCGTCCCTCATTATTTCATGAAATGTCAACTAAATTATTGGGTTTTAAGGAAAGACTTGCCTAGCTCCTCGTCTACCTCCATTGACATGTTTAGAAAATCGTAGGCAAAAAAGGCGTATCGTTATTGTATATTACAGTGTGGATGGGCTACTCGGGCGTGTGTGATAAGCTGCTGTGAATGCGTGTCTGTGGATGAGCGAAATTGTGGGTGAACATTTACTTTAACGTGCCTTGAACATACTTTTTTCAGTAGACCTACACTAGCTAGTTTATTCTTTCTACATTCAATTTCATCGGGCGTGTGTGATAAGCTGGTGTGAATGCGTGTCTGTGGATGAGCGAAATTGTGGGTGAACATTTACTTTAACGTGCCTTGAACATACTTTTTTCAGTAGACCTACACTAGCTGGTTTATTCTTTCTACATTCAATTTCATCAATTAATTTAAAACTGTGAAAATGCCTTCTATGTCCAATTAATTCCCGCTTCTTTCATAGCAGACGATTTTCCATCGCCGCCCCTAGACAACCTTCTCCTCACCCTTAACCGCTAATTATTCACCTCCATCATATAAAGAGCAAAACTACTCTTCGAAACACCATCGAGCAGTGGCCCCCACGCAACCATTAGACGAAGCGCTCCCTTTGTTTGCCGTCCAATTACGCTCTCAACGTGCAAAAGCCAAAACGCCATCTTACAAGTCCCACTTCCTTCCGTTCTGAATATGGCGCACACTTTTTTTCTGAACCCTCGCCGTCTCTCCTTAATTTTTCGTCCTTTTTTTTTGAAACCCACGAGATATCTCAATTATAGAGATTTTGCATCAACAGATAGCGATCGATATCAACTTTCCACGTAGTTTAGGAATCCTGTTTAATATTGCTGTCCAGTGTCCAGACAACGATCCCGGGCAGCGTTAGCGATTCAGGCGCCGTGTACATCATCTCTATAAAGTCATTCAAGTTTGTTAACGAGAAGTACGAACGCCTCTTCGAATCTGGGCACGAATCTATAACATACAGCGAGGTCATATAAAGTTATCATGTAATCCGTCAAACTTTCTGCGAATCAGCTGAGTTCTTTCGTTTTTCATCCGCAGTGCCTCTGTATATAGTCATACAGTAGAGAAACAACCATATCATTAGGTGGATGGCCGGTACAGCATTGTGTTGGTTTTATATATGTACGTACATATATGAAGCACATATATATTTATATATACATACCTATATTCTATATATATAATGGTAGGCGTACATTAAATCAACGTTCCCACGAACTTTCCTACCATTTTGTTTTCTCTATTCATTTCTTTCAAAATATATTATAATATAAAGAAAGTTGTCATCTGTTTTACATGTATAAATTCTTATACAATAATGCATACATATCTGAATTTTACTTAAATCTTTGCAATTGTTACATTTTTTTTCTCTTTTTCTTACCTCCTTTATTCTTTAATCAAACTGTATACGACAATGACGCAAATTCTCAATTTCACTGGAAACACTGGCGTACACATGGGGAATGGGGCACACGGGATCCCTAAAAACGTTCACAATATTAAGAAAAATAAGTGTAAAATAAGGAGACAAAGAAAAGAAAATCTAATATTAATAAATCAACTCTTGATTAATAGTCTTTTAGATTAGAGTCCGTTAAAGCGTGTTTAAAGCTTGGGTCAATATTATTATGAACTATAGTCTTGTAGCATTTAATGTTAATACAAAATCGCAGTTATCGTCATATTATGCATATTTTTTTCTACTAGAATTCATATTCCAGGTTGCACGGGCCTAATCACAACTGGCAGGCAAAAGATATTTATTCGTCCCAAACCACTGCTCAGTTTTTAAATTTTATATTGCTGATTGACAAAAATGAATATGACTGACAATCTAACCCTGATTCTAGGGAGGGTACCTACTGAACTTCCTTTTTTTCCAATTTGGAAAGATATTCCACCACTATGGAACTATATTTTTACTGGCGGAAGAATTAGGGCCATTTTACTCTCTCAAGTGATGAATTTGTTGTAGTTGTTGTTTTAGCTTATACGGCGCGTGTCATTCAGTAGTGAATATTTGCGCCAGATTTGATCCCGTTAAGTGTAGTCTTCATAATGCTGATTTATTTTCTGGTTAGATATGGAATGTCAGACATCCTATGCACTGGTAGTAAACATTCAACCCTCGAATTTCCTCTTTATTTTTTATGAATTCGTTTTAGTGCCACTTTAACACACGAGTCTATGGGGAATGAATTAGGCCTGTGAGCCCTTTCAGTCGTTGGGATTTACATTTCAATCCAGCGTCCTCTCTCGGCAATGTTTTCATATTTTGTTTAAAATAGCTTTTCAACAAATACTTTTCATATTCATTGATTGGATATTAGGAAGCTACCGAAATCATATCCATGAATTCTACGCTTGAAAAGGAGTGTTATATAAACAAGCCCAGAAATACGTTTTGGGAGGCAGTCGATCGAATCAATTCTAATGTAAAATCGATGACGAAAAAACACAAAAACCAAAGAAACAACAAAAAAAGGTAAAAACAAATAATAGAAAAAATGAAACATATCTTTAATATATTATATCCTTCAAGTCACAAACGATATGTTGCACATGCAATAATATAATCTAGTAATGAAACGAAATAGAGACATGTATTTTTGGAGGATCTACCAAAAGTAAAATATCCTTCATCGGCTTACAGAAGTTCATGTTCACTAGACCATCCTGTAAACAAATTCATTTCCAAGATTCCCAGCCGAAAAAAAGAGCGGCATTAAATAGTGCATCGATCGGCGAGTCCCAGGGTAATTCACCCGCTCTCGAAACGGAAAATGTGGCTATTTCAACAAATCTCGGCAAGGCCACTTTGAAATCAGTGATGAAAACCAGGCTATTAGAACCCTCTAATCAGTAACAATTATTCCGCCTTTCCAACTCCCAAACTCCTCGATCTATCACAAGTGTAGTTAATGATGCTTTTATTGCGTAAATGATCGTACAAGATGGGCTACGACCGAGCAATCGATTATTCAACGCGTTAAGATATTTGCGGTAAATAGGAGGCGGGAGCACATTTACGATGAAAAAAAAACGGAAATAGAAAAAAATAAGAAAGAAGAGCATAAGGATGACGGGGAGGAGAAAGAAAGAAAACGGGTGTGGAGGAAAAGATAAAAGCGTGAGAGGAGAAGGAGGAGAAGAATAAGAAAAAATGAAAGAAAGGAAGGAAGAAAGAAATGAAGAAAGAAAGGGAAGTACAAAAAGAGGGAAAAGTGAATATGTAAAACGCTGGTAGCGAATGAAACCAAAAAAAGTAAAGAAGAATGGATGGAAGGAAGAAAGAAATGAAGAAAGAAAGATATAAAGTAAGAAAGAAAGAAAGAAAGAAAGAAAAAAAGAAAAAAAGATAGAAAGGAAGTAACAAAGAAAGAAAGAAAGAAAGAAAGGGAAGTACAAGAAAGAGGGAACAGTGAATATGTAAAAACGCTGGTAGCGAATGAAACCAAAAAAAAGTAAAGAAGAATGGATGGAAGGAAGGAAGAAATAAAGAAATGAAGAAAGAAAGATATAAAGGAAGAAAGGAAGAAAGGAAGAAAGAAAGAAAGAAAGAAAGAAAGAAAGGGAAGTACAAGAAAGAGGGAAAAGTGAATATGTAAAACGCTGGTAGCGAATGAAACCAAAAAAAAGTAAAGAAGAATGGATGGAAGGAAGGAAGAAATAAAGAAATGAAGAAAGAAAGATATAAAGGAAGAAAGGAAGAAAGTAAGAAAGAAAGAAAGAAAGAAAGAAAGGGAAGTACAAGAAAGAGGGAACAGTGAATATGTAAAACGCTGGTAGCGAATGAAACCAAAAAAAAGTAAAGAAGAATGGATGGAAGGAAGAAAGAAATGAAGAAAGAAAGATATAAAGGAAGAAAGGAAGAAAGTAAGAAAGAAAGAAAGAAAGAAAGGGAAGTACAAGAAAGAGGGAACAGTGAATATGTAAAACGCTGGTAGCGAATGAAACCAAAAAAAAGTAAAGAAGAATGGATGGAAGGAAGGAAGAAATAAAGAAATGAAGAAAGAAAGATATAAAGGAAGAAAGGAAGAAAGTAAGAAAGAAAGAAAGAAAGAAAGAAAGAAAGGGAAGTACAAGAAAGAGGGAAAAGTGAATATGTAAAACGCTGGTAGCGAATGAAACCAAAAAAAAAGTAAAGAAGAATAGATGGAGGAGAAAAAGTAGAAGAGGAGAGAAAGAACAAGAAGGGGAAGGCGGGCTGCTGCATGGAAAATAAGGCAAAGGAGGAGGGAAGAAAAATGAAAGAAAGTGAAAATGGAAAAGACAAACAGTTTAAAGGTTGAAAGGTAAGCGCTGGTAGTGGACGACAGACAGCACAAGAAGATGAATGAAATAGAATTGATAAAAAAGAAGTGGAAGAGGAAAAAGGAAAAATTGAGAAGACGGAGAAGAAAAGAATAAAGGGGGAAGAAGGGGAGGCGAAGAATAAGAACAACAACAAAGGTAAGAAAAGGAAGAAAATTATAATTATTAATATCATTATAATAAATAATCTGAATTATGATATGCTTACCACGACTTTGACTTTCTCATTTTTGCCCCCCCCCCCTTCCTATCATGTATTTATTTGGGGGTCAACGCTCAACAAGAAATATTGCTCTTTTTTGTTGACCCCTCATTCGACATATTTTTTTTTCTTTGTTGTTCTCTTATGTCATTTTTCTATAACCATGTATTTATGTTCATCATTGTTTTTACTTGCATGTATTGACTTTTATGTGTTTTTCATGAAAAATGAAATATAATCAATTCAATTCAAAGACGGAGAAGGATGAAGAGAAGAAAAAAGGAATAAAAATAGGAAGATAATGACGCACAGGAAGAAGTAAAAATAAACATTAGTAAAAAAAAAAAAAAAAAATTTACAAAGTGAAGCTTGGATAATGTTGTCAATTAATGTTTGGATACAGATATGAAAAAAAAAGTTTAAAGAAATCAAGATAGCATACAAAGTAAAGAGAGATGAGATGAACGAGAAAATACTACATAATCTCTATGAATATTAATTATGTGGAAATCTTAAACAAAATAAAATTATAGAAAAAAGTAAGCTTATAGGTCTATTGAAAAAAAAATTCCCTTGCATGTTATATCGAGACCCCTCACATATTGTGCTCAATAGAAATGTACCACTGACATATTCTAGTACTAAGGAAGAAGAAAATTGAGTTGTAACATTTTTAATTCATGTATTGGACACCTTTACAGAAATCAAATTTTATTTTTGCACAAGACACGATTCAAAGTTGCCCATTCCCCCTTCTCTCTCTCTCCCTTTACCGCCCGCTCTCCTTGCCCTCAGTTTCCTCTGTCGTCTATCTCTCTATCTTATATCCCCCCCCCCCATCCACTTAAAGGAGAATGAAACCATTCCTGCATGTTAGCTCTGGTTTATTTCCATTTGTTCTAATGGCAATGCGTCTAATTACCAACTCGTCTTCTATCATTTGGCCTATCATCAATGCGTCCACTATCCACATGGCCTAATTGCCATTTCGTCCACTCACCATTTCATCTAATAACCAGTTGCTCCAATAGCCATTTAGTCCATATACCATTTAGTCTAATCGGATAAGTGTTAATTGGCAGAAATAAACAAAAGAAAATTGGTATTAGACCAATTTGTTAATAGATGAAATGGTAATAGATGAACTGGTGATTAGAATATTGGACCAAATGGTTGTTCGATGAAAAGTTGGACTGAATGGCATTAGACAAAATGAAGGTAGACCATGTGATGAGTGGACGAATTGGCAGTTTACCGTCAGCTTCTGTGAAACCAGAAAAATCAAAGAATAAGATCAACTTCAGTTTGAGTTATATTGAACAAGCAATAAGAAAGGTATGGGCAATTTAATGTTCATGTCACGAATACATTGTCATCCTCCAATTAGAACGCAGCCAACATGTGTTGTGTCACAGATTTACTTGTAACTTACAAATTACTTTTCTAATAATAATAATAATAGGCATTTATATAGCGCCATCTATCTGGACATATTCTATTCCGAGGCGCATTGTTATTATCATTATTACCCGGATTTAGCTCGAGCTGCCTTTCAGCGCTCATTCATTCAAGGAATCAATCCTGCCGGGTACCCATTCACCTCACCTGGGTCGAGTGCAGCACGATGTGGATAAATTTCTTGCTGAAGGAAATTACGCCATGGCTGGGATTCGAACCCACGACCCTCTGTTTCAAAGTCAGAAGACTTATCCACTGGGCCACAACGCTCCACTACAGCATAACTGTATTTAAATTGCCACTTTTATTACTTCTGTCCATGAACCAGGGCCACATTGCATAAGAAATTACCATAACGGTAACTTTACCATCCAATGGAAACTTGCTTGGAGTCCTTGATTTTGATTGGTTGCTGATCAGCATTACCATAGTAACGCTGGTAACTTTCATGCAACGGGGCCCAGGTGTTTTTTCATAATTGGGGGCCGTTTCACAAAGCTGTTCGTAAGTTATAACAACTTTAAGAACGACTGTTAATTGTTTTTTTAACGCGGTTAACCATCGCCAATGAATACATCATTTACCACAATAAAGGATCACCAGATATTCTTAAAGTTGCTCTCAACTTACAACAACTTTATGAACACCCACCAGGACATGTTATAGGTTCCATGTCATTGTGGACGAAGACCATAAAAATGAGCAAAAGTAGATATTTGGGGTAAATTTCCAATGTGCAAAGGGGAGAGTTATACTCCTGTGACATCAGAAATCTTTGTATTATTGAAAATGGGTGGAACTCAATAGCAAATGTTAGTGATGTCAACATTCAACTGCTACATTACTTTCTTATTGTTTGTTGAATATTTGTCAAACTTTCATGGTCTTTCTTTGATTTTCTGTTTTCACATCAACTAACTAGATCTAATGGTTTCATTCTCCTTTAAAATATTGTAACATGCACAACAAAATGAAGAGCAAACCAATTGGTACTCGGACCACTCACATAAAGAGGTTATCATGTACGGCGGCATACAATTTTTATTCGCTTTCAACTTTTGTCATATTTAATTCTAATTAGTTCCTTAGCCACACAGGTCTGTTGCATACAATGTTGAAGAATACTATTTTTCAATCCAAAAGTGATATCCACGTAATCCTTGATTTCCACTGGCTGTTGAACATTAGAACACTTGTAGATGGATAAGTTACCACAAAACCTTTTTGCAATGGGGCCAAAACCATTTGCAACTAATAAAGATGTAATACTTAACAAAAAAAACTCATTCCTCCTTGATTTTATGAAAAGCAATTGATATAATCTAAATCTAGGATAAAAAGATGTTACATTACATTAATTCTTATTCTCATTTTTCTCCTTTCATGCTGGTCTGATAAAATGTTTTGACAGTGATTATTCAACTAACAGAAGGTGGCGGGATACAACAATAGATGCCCCCCCCCAAAAAAAAGATAATCCTCTCACATGTAACTGATGGCACCCCCACCCCTACATGATCTATTACTGCTCTTAAAGAATGAAAAGATTGTCACTGCTGCCTTCAGAATATTCATATGCATTGAAACAAAACATTACCATTAAAAATATATTTCATCTTGACATAGATATTCAATAAATACAGAAATATTTACTCTGTCATGAAAATTAAATTTTCTATTCAATGGAGATTCAGATGATCTGTCACTTGCATCTTTAGGACCAAACAATGTTCAGGTATCAGAAATATTGTCTGTGTCAAATGAAATGTACAAATATAATATCTGCTATTGCAAAAAGTAAGGCCTATTATTGATTAAAAGAAAAATTTGCTATGTTGCCTTCCTAAGCCCAAAATCTGAAAGTAGGATCATTCTAAAAAAATACCTTCGCTGCTGCACTCATGAAACAAAATCATGCATTCAACACAAAGTGCTATTTAAGCCATTAGATACAGATTTGAGCAACTTCTTCACCAAAATCTGACATTTTTTCACAAAAACATTGCATTTATGTAATTTTGGTAGACTAATTTGCATTTTACAATACTTTTTTTAAGGCCGAACCCTCTCACATTACCAGAGTTTTGAGTTGATTTATGAGTTATGGACTTTACAATGCATAATAGCACAAATATTGGGATTAGGACGAGTGTTAAGATTTGAGGTTTTAAGTTTGGCTGGAAGATTCAGTGAAAATCTATCAGGGAATATATCCAAGTTGTGGACTATTAAATTCTTGATTTTATGATGTCAATAAAGTGAAAAATGTTTGTAACTTTACAAAACAATGAGGAAGCAAATAGTATACACATTAATGCTTTCTTATTAAAAATGTATAAAAAAAAATTAAATGTACATGAACCATCAAATATTTCAATTTCCTTAAAATTGAGAATAAAATGCTTCTTGATTAAATCATGATACATAATACTTGCGATTTCAGATTTTCAAGGAATCTCACCATCGTTCATACTGGAATTTTTAATAATAATATAAAGGATTATAGATGTGAAGACCAAAATTGTGAAAGATTTTATGAACCAAAATTCGGTCTTCATATATCTCAATCCTTTCTTGCCACTTGAACAATGAGAAGTATGTTTTTTTCATAAATGTGAAATTGCTTTTAAAAATAGTCAAACAAATAAAATGAAAATAGTCTATGTGTACTGTGTAACCCTAGTGGGTCTCTCTTTGCAACATCCTTCTTCAAGTGTCGCTACTTAAATCTGATTTTGATGAAAATCCAGTGATTGGCTTGCTTGCATTTTTCTCTTTGATTCACAGGTTCGACTTAGTCTGCTATGCAGACTCTGAATGGCTCATGAGGTGGGATCTAACCAGCCTGAAAGGGCGAGCGTAGCGAGCCATTTCTGTAGACCTAGTCTGCTATGCAGACTCGTTGAATCAGCTAAGGCACACACACTGCAGATGTGGGTCTACATTTGTAGACTAGGTTCGACTTGGTCTACAGGCACAGACATACGGTTTTTGCATAGTGCATAATATAGAGTCTGAAGAAGTGAGACTAGATTCTCTCATGTACTGTTGCTGCCTCTGTCAGACTCAGACAGAATTCGGAGTCTAGTCTTCAATTCTAGACATGGTATAATCTGTGATGGGTCAAATTCGAGTCTGTGCTTACAGACTATGGTTGACTAGGCCTATAAGATATCCCAATTGTTTCTTTATTTTTTTTTACCTGATCATCATCTTTCCTGAGCTTTTATCTTATCTAGCAACACCTCCATGTGGTATTTCATGAGGGGCTGTCCTCTCCTGGACTTCTTCTTCAGCTTCTGATGCTGTTCACTTTTCTTCTTATTGTAACGTTCCAGGGCGAGCGCCCTCTCTGTTTGCTGTTGTTTCAAATTCTTGTAAAAAGAGGGAAGAAAATTGAATCAGCGACAATGCATTACTTTAAGTCTTTTTCGACCATCTTCACAAAATTGTTGATAATGTAGCGTTACCTGTATTTTTGTGTCAATGCAGTTGAACATCTTAATATTGAACAAAAGATGCGATAAAAGTTGGTGCTGCCATATGCTGGCCAAAAATCTTGTTCTTATCTGGATTAATATAAAATGGTGTGCCATTCCCTAAGACACAATAATAATAGGCCGCGGTTAAAATCCGGGCATTGTTAATCACGAGGCCTTGCAACTGGCCGACAGACGGAAAAAATACAATAGCGACATGTACAGCAGCACGGCATTTTGGTATGCCTACAATGCATGCATATAACATAAATAGCGCATTCATACTTTTGTGATGAATGTCGTGATAATGGAGTTAACCCATTTCGTTATCTGGAAGTTCATGAATCTTTCTGAAATTTTCAGTGCTGTTCTCGACATTATTTCATTGTTTCTTATACTTTGTTTTCATCTCACTTACATAGGACTTCAAGGTTAGTCTAGCGTATGTGACATCACCCCGCCCCCTGCCTATAGATGGGCTTTAAAATTACCTGTACTCTAATCTCCTCCGCCCGTCTCTTTTCTGTAAACTCTGCCTGGGCTTTGCTGAACCGGTTTTTGGCATTCTTCTTGCCTCCGCGCTTCTTGAATCGTTTCTTTTTCACCACATTCTCTCCACTTCTCTCTTCACCTTCACTTCTATCAATAAGATTCTTTTGAGTCCTTTCACCGGGTCCCTCCTCGCTCCTCTTCCGAATAAAGTCATGTTCTGAAGTGGGGTTGGAGTCCCTTTCAACATTTTCCGATGTAGACTGAACATTCTTGGCAGATAAATTTATGTTTTCTGATGCAGATTGGATGTTTTTTGCAAATAAATTGATGTCGCTCATGTCAGTTTCATTTTCACTCTGCCTTCTCTCAGCTTGGAGTCTCTGTTTCCTTCTCAGTTTCTGGTAGTTGTTAAGAAACCTCCTCTTCCTCTTATCAGCATATCCTTGACCTGCGCAAATATTGAACATTAAAAAGAAAAATGGTTGTATAATTTGAACATTTTACACATGATTATTTTTTGCCGAAGTGTGATCAGTCATAGAATGTATCATTGCTGTTTTATTGATTTAAAAAAAGTTACACATAAAAATGTGGAAAAGGACATCTGTCTGGGCTAGACACGGAAAGTGAATAAAGTAGAAAAAACACTAGTATAAAGTCAGGAAAAAACCTATCCCCAAAACATAAAGACCTATGGTAACACGAGACCAAAGAATGGAAAATACAAGTGTAGCAGGATAGAGACACACAAAGGTGTCTAGTCACATGCCCCGCCCAGGTAGCGAGACAAAGTACTGGGTCAACATCCCCCCCCCTCCCATAGAAGTGGATAGGCACAATGGGAGACTGTCTCCCGTTATCATGATTATGTGGGCTCTTAACTTCAATTTGTAAAGAATATGGGTAGGCTTAGGCCTATCAATTTTAGAGAGAGTTCAGTTGCAGTTTCCAGTTTGGGAGACCAATTTGCTATTTTTTTTCAAAACTAGATCAAGTCTACCATATCCTTGAACGCAAATGAAAATGTGCTGATCAGATAAGTAAAAGCAGATTTCTCATGAAAAACTACCCCTTATCTGTTTTCACTGTCTACTTAGTAAATTCGTTTACTTTTGACTTTTTTAAGTTTAGTCTTGTAGATCTAGGTCCTAGGGCTAGGCTAGATCACTTGTTCATTGCTACCACCCTGCCTGTGGGGAATCTACAGGTAGGACTATGGTATGCCAATGTTGTCCAGAGCACACACTTTAAAAAGTCATTAAAATATCACTTTTGTGACCAAAATTACTAATTTCCGTACAGTTGCAATTTATTTTTCAATAGTAACTTGGGAATAATTTTTGTATTCACCAGAGCGCTCAAAAACTTGAATTTGGGCATATTTTTGTGTACGCCCTCTATTGGTGGAAATTAATATGGCAAGAAAATTTTCATTTTTTTATCTCTATTTTTAATTAAGAAAAAAATGATTTAAAGTATCAAATTTAAATAAGAGCCAAGTTGTATGAATAATAGGTGTAATGGAAACTGTCAGTGTAAAAACATCAATCATTTGCCCCAAACAAAAAGAGAAAATTAGCCAAACATTGCCACCCTTATTTTGCCACACATGGAGATATAACTGAGAACAAGGTTATATCATAACCTTGTTCATTGAATGAGTGGGCTAGATCTAGTTTTTTTTTTTTTGGGGGGGGGGGGATGGAAAAAATGTGCGAACTTATTGCAAATCAAATGACACCACCATAGATCAAAGTCATAAGAATAAGTTATTCTTATGTCATGTATGTTGGTGCCATTTGATTTGCAATTCGTCCTTTTCTTTTTGCAAAGCAAGTCTCCACTTACAGTCTTACTCCAGTATAGCCTGGGGCGTTTTGGGGAGTGAAAGTTATATACTGTACGTATGGAGTCACTCCCCACTAACGCCTGGGTTTCCTCCCTATACTTCCCCACATACGGGTACAAAACCAGAAACTTTTGCCCCCGAGAATTCTACTTTCCATCTAAAAGATCTAGCCCTAAAACATGTACATGGGTTCCAACTTCATTTCCAACATTTCAGCGATATTGATTTCATTTTTAAAGAAGAATTCATTAAAAAAACGAGAGATTTGTTTTGAAAAGATGGAAAGAGCTTACTTCCGTGTTTACGTTGCCCTCTTGATTTCTTTGTCTTCCGCTTGGCGACAGCACGCAAATCGCTGCAAATCGCTGGATTTGCGTGCTGTCGCCAAGCGGAAGACAAAGAAATCAAGATGGCGACGTAAACACGGAAGTAAGCTCTTTCCATCTTTTCAAAACAAATCTCTCGTTTTTTTTAATGAATTCTTCTTTAAAAATGAAATCAATATCGCTGAAATGTTGGAAATGAAGTTGGAACCCATGTACATGTTTTAGGGCTAGATCTTCTAGATGGAAAGTAGAATTCTCGGGGGCAAAAGTTTCTGGTTTTGTACCCGTATGTGGGGAAGTATAGGGAGGAAACCCAGGCGTTAGTGGGGAGTGACTCCATACGTACAGTATATAACTTTCACTCCCCAAAACGCCCCAGGCTACTCCAGTATGAGTATGGGAGATTGTATCCCATCCCACATTCTCGACTGTCCCATAAATAATAATGGCCCATATAGTCCATGCACCTCCACCATGTCCACTGCCACTGGCACTGCACTGCCCCCCCCCCCCTGTTCACAACACTGGCCCTGGGTATTCTGGGTCAAACTCGAACTTGCAAGTACACGATTGAGCACCACCGCGTACCGCCTTCCGCAGCCGGCAGAGCGGCGGAGTCGAACAACTCGTCGCGTCACGTCACCACTCCACTGGCACTGGAGCTGGAGAGTGGAGCGACGTGGAGCCCAACAACTGCTGGCCGTCAATGTCGAACCAAAGACAGCTCTATCATACCTTCTTTGACGTTTCCAATGATTCTTGACCGATATTTATTGTGTGATGATTTCACTTGGGGAGACTGCATTCGGCTTCTTATTTTATTTGCCCCAGACTGGCGCTTGCCAGAGGCAAAAATGCGTGAAGGTTTATCTCGTGGTTTATCCATGGGGAGCGCCATGTTGTTGAACGAAGAAGAAAAAGAAACGGTATGCCGATTCCGTGGTGCCAATTTGATAGAATTTTTGCTTGACAACAATTACAGAAAAAGTGACCTCATAAAAGTATTAAGTTGTTTCTTTAGGTTGCAGTTGATTTCGATGATTTTATTTTAATTATTATTATTTTTTTGGGGGGATAGGTGTCCACGATTTCTCCCCTCACCCAGTTCACCGCCATGCATTACGGAGGGGCCGCAAGGGGGCGGGAGGCCATTACGCTATTTTCTTTTCTAGTTGCATGACGTGCGTCGATATATGGGTTCACATAGGCGGCGGAAGCAGGGGGGGGGGTGGGGGACAGGTCCCCCCATAAATTTGAGGTGGGGCGGTCCCCCCTAAATCTGTTGTTGAGAACACTTTTTTTTTGCTTGTGACAAATTTTGGTTGATAACCAAAATTTCATGTGGACCCCCCCCCCCTATTTTTTTTGGGGGGGCCGGGGGCCTTCCGCCGCCAATGTGGTTTCATGATGGGGCCGGGGGGATTATACTGACAAAAACTTGTTTTTTGAGAAGGATTTTTAAGGCCTACAAAGTTAGGGATGGATCGAGGGGAGGGGGCAGTGGCGATTTTTTTTTTCACATTTCTCCCTGTTTCTTTCCCTTTTTAATTCTTTTCATTTCTTTTCCCGATTTTTTTTATTTCATATTTTTTCGGGGGGGGGGGGAGGCGGAGTCCATTGCCCCCCGGAAGCCCCACGTCTGTATGCTGCAGGACGGTTATAGAAATTAAGACTTTTAAAAGTTTTGATTATTAACTTAGCTTTATTTCTCAGTCAACGTACGAGACTATACATTTATAGAGCAATAATACTAGCGCTATATAATTAAGCAGGATTTTTTTTTACTAATGAAAAAAAAATAACCTAAAAAATTAGCCATTTGGAGGACTCTGGTCGGTTTTCAGGGTTATTTCCCTCTCATGCACTCTCTTAAGATTTAAATTCTCATTTAATCTGTATGTTGTCAACTTCTTTTGCATCATAATATTATAATGAAATAACATTCAATAGGGTATAGGGCACACCCAATGCGCAGAGGCCCTGGGAACGCCGGGTTTTTAAATTGGAGTTGCAGGGGATTTTTGGTAAAGAACACATTTGACATTTGTCAAACAAAAGAAAAAAATATCATGTCATTTTTGGAACAATAACCATATTTTTTCCCCTGTCAACCTGATTTGCATTGGTGCTGCCTATGGTAAATAAAATACTCAGCACCCTTGAAAAATCTTGGGAATGCTTTAGCCCGTTTCCCATGCCATGTATAATATATGTCCATCAAAACATAAAACGAACGCGTTATCATTTTTCATCCTGATTTTTTTTCTTTCTATCTGTTTCTAACAATATATCCCGGGGGGCCACTTCCATTCACGAGTGGATACCATGCGCGACCATGGGGTCTCGAAAAGCACCCTAAACACGTAATTTCCATATTCTGAAAATGCACCCCTTAACAAGTATTGGCGTGTGAAACCCTATACCCTTAACAAGAAATGGAAACAAAACGATACTCTTGGCAAATATTAAATGTTTTAAAACGGTTCCTTGGCGGTCGTCGGCTTTACCTTATTTGGTTTAGTATATACGACCCCACCTTCTACACCTCGCGCAAATAGGACTCTAAACACGTAGTGTTGGGGCAAAAAGGACATCCTTTATAAAACATTTTAAATTTGTTTTATCATCCCCGCAAATTCGACCCTAAACACGTAATTTTCCTAGCGAAATAGATAGCCTTTTTTCATTATTTTTGTGTTTTTGACACCCTTATCACGTTACGTACGTAACGTGCCCTATCGTGAAAAGGACATCCTTTTTACGTGTTTTTTTGGTCGCGCATGGTATCCACTCGTCAATGTAACTGGCCCCCCTCCCCCCCCCCCCCCCGGGCAATATATGAAATGATTTGTTTCATCCAGTAACAGAGGCCCGTGGTATTTTGTTAAAACCGCTGAAAATAATGGGCCATCCTCCATGTTTATTTTGACGTATTATTTGTTAAATTTGAACATGTATATACTTTTATATGGAAATAAAATACAAACAAACAAAGAATAACAATAAACATAAGAAAATTCCGAGGGAGAGAGAGCTGAGAGAGATTTGATGATCATGCGTATAAACCACAAGCAATATTACATACAGTCATGTAGAATAATAATCATCACGTCGTACATGTCGTATGGTTCATCAAAGGCCTAAATATGATTTTCCACCGTAACAAATTATGGGGGGGGGGGCGGGGTTAAAGCATTCATAACACACGGCCACCCCACCTGAAATATAGGGGGGGGGGGGGTATGATCCTCCTTTGATCAACGCCCAAGCTTATATTACATGGATATAATACTAAATTAGGTACGTCTCAATGACGCACTTGGAAACTTTAGGAGGGAGATGATAGAGCATTGGATAAAGGAAAATCATGGCTCCCATGTATAGGGGGGAGGGGGGGGGGGGTCAAAGTGGCATTTTCACATCGATTGCAACATAGGGCTAATATAATCGCACAAAGACTTTATATGCATTCTTTCTTATCTCTTACTCTTATTCCTCTACTCCTTTGATTTTTCCCCCTCGACTTTTTGTTTTCAATAGATGATGGTCCTGGGAAGCGGAGGTGCTTGCGGTGCTGAAACTAATTACCCCCAAGATTTACCTGAGGGGTACTCCGTATGTGTGTTATCATTCACCATATCTAGGCAGCACTGTGACCCCCTGGAAATCTGGGTCCCGCCAAAACACAAAGCTTAGCCTGAGCAATTAATTGTACGATTGATTGCATTATAGTCAATGAATCGTGATCAGTTTGTGTTACGGGCCCCTGCAGGTATATGCTTAATAGCAGAAATGTAACCAAAATCACCTTCATTTTGTATTGAAAACCTTTTTTTTATCGAATTCCTCATAACTAAAGTTACCCGTACTCCAGTGATTTTTGTATTTATTTATTTATTTTTATTTTTATTTATTTATTTTTTTTTTGGGGGGGGTTGTCAAATGTAACTTGGCAGCACCCTCTGTTAAAAAACATCTTTCCCAGAGCCCTGCTTATGGGGTGTGTGCTCGATCCTAACATAGGCGAAACACTAGAGGTTGGTAGAAGGTGTTTTATTATTAAAAAGAATCATAGAGATATACAATATAATAAATCTCTAATGGGCTTAATCTTACTTCCAAAATTGGCAACGTAAGTTTTCATTCATTGAATTTAGTCTGCTAGGTTTAGGTATCGGCTGTCAACCGGCTTACGTGCCTAACTTTTCCCAATGAATTCGGTGTTTGGGATTCAATGTAATATAATTTTTGAATTTTAATTTACTACAAAGAAAGCTTTGACCATGAAGGAAGTGTTGATGGTGGCGGAGAAGCCACAATTAGCACAGTCTCTTGCTAAAATTCTGTCCCATGGAAGCCTGAGGTCTCGACGCGGAATGAATGGAGCGTGCAGTGTCCACGAATACACGGGGACGTTCCGGGGACAACAAGCCAAGTTTAAGGTATGTCAGTAGAGGCGCACGGCCAATATGGTAGACTCTCTCCAATAAGGGAGACAATCTCCCATATTGGAGACTTGCTTTGCAAAAGAACAAAAGAAACAACACCAACGAAAGCATGAGTTTTTCCACCCAAACTTTTGTCCCACTGACGTCAGAATTTGTTTTGTGTGTGGATGACAACAAAAATCCTTATAAAAACAAAAGTAGGCCTAGCCCTAGATGGTGAATTTTTAAAGTAGACAGTGAAAGGGGTAATATTTCATGAGGAATCTGCTTATCACATTTTTATCTGCCGCCAAGGTAGGCCTAATCCTTTTTAAGCAAATGTAAACAAAGAAATTTGGTCTCCCAAACTGGAGACTGTCTCTGAAATTGGATACCCAAATTCTTTGTAATAGTCTCTGGTATTGGAGATAATCTCTAATGGGAGACAGTCTCCAATATTGGCTGTGCGCCTCTACTGCAGAGCTGAGCGCCGCGCCTGGCCCAGCGCCTAAATTTTTATGAGTGGCTCAGTCTGTCCCAGGAAGCGACGCCCCACCTCCTATTTTTTTCATCCCTTCTTTCCATTAAATTAAGCAGATAAAATCATGAAAATACACTAAATTAGATGTACAGTTTTCTTTTTCCAAGGGGTTACTTCATACTTGGAATGTCTTCTGTGCAGGAAAGAAAAAAACACAAAAAAATTTTGCCAAGGTTTTTTTCAAATAATATATGTAGATCATATGGCATGCCTTCTAAATGAGCCCTTTTTTTTGCCCAGCTGTGAGAGCTCGTGCACTAATTCAGTACAATACTCCAAAATGATTCCATGAACGCAGAAAATTTGCCAGGATTTCCTTGCCCTGCCTGAGATTGTGAGGTCTAAAGGTAAAATACGTAGTGTTCACAAGCATGCATACAGTATATTTGTGCTACATGTACGTAACATGATGTTGTATTCTTGATGTTGCTAATGGAATGGACTTGTTAACCAGGATTTGTGTATTATATCCTAGATGACATCAGTTTGTGGTCATGTCTTTGGCCTGGACTTCCATCCTCGTTTTAACAACTGGGACAAAGTTGATCCGGTAAGTAAGCTACTAGCACAGGTTGATGGCGAAGGGCGATTTGTTGATGATATTTCTCAAATGGATCTAGATTGGAGGGGGGGTGGAGTTGTACAAGAAAATAATAAGGAAGAGGAGTTTGGAATGAGGATTCGTTGAAAGAAATGTGAAGAAGCTTGAATTAAAGAAGGAAAAAAAAAGTAAGGAAGAGGATAAGAAGACAAGGGGATAATAAAGAATAATCAGAATGAAAAGAAAAAGAAGAAGGAGAATAGGAGGGAGGAGGAGGAGGGATATGATGAGGGGAAAAGACTTGAGAAAAGAAAGGAATGAAGAAGAGGAGAGGAAGAAGGAGGATGTGGAGTAGAGAGAACAAGTCATAACTTTGTTCAAGGATTTTGTAAAAATTTTCTGATTCCACCACATTGATGTTGCAAATGTGGGTCTTGTACTTAAACAAAATTCTAGAAGACTATTATAGATATTTTTAAAACGTTGTATCATGTTTTTTTTTCTTTTCTTTTACAGTCCGAGTTGTTTGCAGCCCCCACAGAGAAAAAGGAGGCAAATGCTAATCTTCACATGCCAAAGTTTCTCGCTATAGAGGTGAAGAGAATTGTATTATGTTATCTTAAACACATTAAAATGGGCGATTACAAGTCAGTTGTTGATGTTGGAAGCAGAATTTGGATTGCTTCCCTAGCTCCAAAGTCCAAAATCTATTCTGAGTTTGTAAAACTTGATCCAGATCACATTATTGACATCTCAACAATAAGTGACTTTTTAGGACCATCTTTTGGTGTTATACTGGTAGGCCTGGGACTTTCGGGGTTTTTTCTCTTCCGGTACCCGTGGTAATTTTCGGGCGGGTACCCGAAATCATGTCGCTCGAAATATGACTGGTGGAAAAACCCCATTGGTGACGTCATCAAGCCAATGCGATGTAGGCCAATTTATGATTGAAAATATAGTACTTAAGCATGCGCATTGCAAGCCTCCCATGCGCCACGCAGTATTCCATCGAAACAAGTCTGCAATTCTCTCGTACCGAAATCGACCTACAATTCCACATTTCTATATTTTATATGAATTATAAAAGGTATTCTCAGAGGATCTGTTTTCTCACCGATACCGCACAGGTAAGCAAATATTTATTACTTCTTGCTTTTCCGTCAAAATCGTACAAAGTAGCGTCGATATTACATCGTGTTCGTGAGTTTGTAGAATCTATCGCTACGTGAACAAAGTCAATTGATTTCCGGGTTTCAGAGCGTCAAATGCGCCAGCCAATCACGATCGTGTTACCATTTTCGTTTTATGATGAAGTGAAAATGGTATCAAGAACGTGATTGGCTGGCGCCTCGTATGCTCTGAAACCCGGAAATCAATTGACTTTGTTCACGTAGGGATAGATTCTACAAACTCACAAACACGATGCAACATCGACGCTACTTCGTAAGATTTTGACGGAAAAGCAAGAAGTACCGGTAATAAAATTTGCTTACCTGCGTGGTATCGGTAAGAAAACAGATCCTCTGAGAAGGCTTTCATAATTCATATGAAAAAAGGAAAGTGAAATTCTAGGTCGATTTTGGTACGAGGTGACAGAATATTGCAGACTTGTTTTGACGGAATACTGCGTGGGGCTGGGCTTGCAATGCGCATGCTTACTATATTTTCATTCATAAATTGACTTGCGTCGCAGTGGCTGGATGACGTCACTGCGCTGCAAAAGAAACATGGCGACAATTGAACGATCTCAGTCACATCATCATCACTTGCAAAACTAGTTTATTTATGGATATTTCGAGGGTAATTGGTGAGATTCAAAATGAGACTTGTGTACTTTTGAGACGAGTTAACAATCATGTCTTACACTACGCAATACAAATCAAATTGTACGTTATACTGGTGAGCAATTTTCGGGTATCGGGTATTGATTTTTCTACCCGGGTACCCGAGGCTTCCGGGCGGGACCCGGGTACCCGGGTTTTAGTCCCAGCCCTATATACTGGTGTAAAAAATGACCTAACACCAAAAGGTCAACACTGAACTTAACTCGCCCATTATTTTGTTTTGTACATCTTTTTTCATAAAAGTTTTTAAGTTGATGCAATATACAGTTTATAACAGTTCCACTAGCATCAAGAGTACAAGATTTATATGGTTAATTCTCAGCAGACTCTGCCTAATGCAAATCTCCTGGAACCACAAAGATTGAATATACTCAGAAATGTTGTTTTTAAAGATGGAAAGTACATGTCATATGTTTTGAATAATCTTGTCTAATAATTTGACTGTTTTTGGAGGTTGAAGTATGCAGACTTAATAATTAACTCGATGCTGGTCTTTGCAGGAACTTGATTAGTATTGAAACCAAGTCGCACTGAGACATCCATTGTACACTGCACATTATGCATAAAATCCTGTTGTGTGGCACTTCCAATATAGCCATGCCTCTTGAACTTATCCCGCTAAAAGGTGGTTTTGTTACGCTTTTTCAAATTTCATTCGGAATAACATATGATATCTCGGCTGAAAGGAGTGATATTGTGATGAAATGGATGTCATTTTAAAGCTGAATATATACTTTACCATATCTGTACAAATGAGCATGCTATCACATGAATTAGCAAATATACTATGAAAAACTAAATTGATTATCATATTATGCAACAAAGGTAAAATACAATAAGAATGCATCATATATGAAGGTGTACTTGTTGCAAAGGTGTACTGTAGGAACAATGTAAGGTAAATACATGTTCCCAACAGTCATGGAAAATCATGGAACAATATGTGGTAAATGAAAGTCAGGGAATTGGGGAAAATTTGTGAAGTCATGGAATTTCGTTTACCTCTTGGCTATGGCAGCTTTCCAGTTTGTTGTGTCTCGCAACTCTCGTACTCTGCGATCATACTCTGCTATCATAATTGGTGTTCATGATTTCCATTTTCCCCAGTTTTGTGACATCCCAAATTCTGCAAAACTCCTGAGACATCACAGGAAGTCATGGAAAGCAGCAATTTTGTAATGGAATTCTGTTTTCAAATTTCTGTGGGAACCCGGGGGGCCACTTCGATTGAAGAGTGGATACCATGCGCAACCATGGGGTCTCAGAAAGCACCCTAAACACATGTTTTCCATATTCTGGAAATGCACCCCTTAACAAGTATTGGCGTGTGAAACCCTATCCTTAACAAGTATTAGAAACAAAACGATACTCTTGACAATTCCCTGAAATTAATCCCTAAACAAGTACAGCGATATGTCACGGGTCCGTCGGTCGTCGGTTCTACTTTTACACATCATTTGGTTTAGAACGGCCCCACCTTCCACACATCGCGCAAATCGGACTCTAAACACGTAGTGTTGGGGCAAAACGGATATCCTTATAAAACATTTTAATATTGTTTAATATCATCCCCGCAAATTCGACCCTGAACACATATCTTTCCTAACGAAATATATACCTCTTTTTCATTATTTTTGTGTTTTTGACACCTTTATCACGTTACGTACGTAACGTGCCCTATCTTGAAAAAGACATCCTTTTTACGTGTTTTTTGGTCACGCATGGTATCCACTCGTCAATGTAAGTGGCCTCCCCCCTGGGGTGGGGACCCTGTCAACAAGTTGTTACAACTTTAATTATTTCGTTCTCTTTATCCATTACCAATCGCTGTCTGCAGGCCAAGGGATGTGACTATCTTGTACTGTGGCTCGACTGTGACAAAGAAGGTGAAAACATCTGTTTTGAGGTTATCAACAGTGTTGAGGGAGTTATGAGGAGGCCAGTGGGAAGGGAACAGGTAACAGAAGAATTCTTCTTTTGTTTTCATCTTGTTCTGTTTGACATGTTCATTCTTATGATATTATTGTCATGGTTATGATTATTGCTCCGATGATTATTGTTGTTTATTTGATGTTATCCTAATATATCATGGTTATTGTGATTATTACTCTATAGTTGTTATCAATATCATTGTTTTCATTATTTCTATTATTTCTAATGCTTATTATCATTATCATCTCTATTATTGACACCATCATTACTACTGTCATCATCATCATGACAATCATGATTATTATAACCATTACCACCACCATCATCATCATTATCATCATCAACATCATCATCATCATCATCATCACCACTATCATTGCTATCAATGAAAAGATTTGTGGAATAAAACTCAAATAATGTATGTGTATCTCATTAATAGTGCCTTTTCATTTTAAGGAGTAGGTGAAAAGAGATAATCACGTTCATTATCTATTCATTGTATGTATATATGTGTAGGTTGTCTTCCGTGCTAAATTCAGTGCTATCACAGACACAGATATCAGACGGGCCATGAACACCTTGGTCGAACCCAACAAGAATGAAGCAATGTCGGTTGACGCCCGACAAGAACTGGATCTTAGAATCGGATGTGCCTTCACCAGGTTTCAGACAAAGTACTTTCAGGTATACATGTATAGCATTAATCACCATTTTATCATCATGACAATCATGATTATTATAGTGGAGCGTTGTGGCCCAGTGGATTAGTCTACAGACTTTAAAACAGAGGGTCGTGGGTTCGAATCCCAGCCATGGCGTTATTTTTTTCAGCAAGAAACTGATCCACAGTGTGCTGCACTCAACCCAGGTGAGGTAAATGGGTACCGGTAGGAAGTAATTCCTTAAAAAGCTGTGTGCGCTATGAACGCCTAGCTTAGCTGGGTAATATACATGTAGGAGCGCCTTGAGCACCTAACAAGGTGGATATGTGCGCAATATAAATACCCTATATTATCATTATTATTTATTAACTAAATTCAACTGCAGTATAATGTCATATTGACTGCCCGTGAAGGAGTACTTTGTTGCTTGCTAGTGTTAAAAATAAATGATAACAATAAACAACATTTATAAAGCGCTTAATACACATTGTTTCTAAGCGCTGGATACATAGACAAAAATAAGTACATGTCAGCGAAATACAAAATGAAATATAACATCAACTTAATACTACCGAAAATTAAAGGAAAATGATTTGCTTCTTAAAAAAAGTAGGTTTTCAGTTTAGTTTTAAAAATGGAGAGTGTTAGGGAGTCACGAACGAAAACCGAGAGAGCATTTTGGTCACTAAATAATACCAATCTGCTTATCTCAAATGCAATCAAGATGTTTCATATTTTGTTGGAATGCTCTGCAAGTATTTCAAATTCGTTCAGAGTACCGGTTGTTCAATGGTGCCCAACCTCTTCAAGTTAGGCCCAGCCCTCACAGTTGTGCGTTACTTGTAGATCATCATCTATTATTAATTATGCTAATTTTATTTTCATATGTTTCTGTTTTTTTGTTTCTTTTTCATTTTACGTTTCTTCACTTCTACAGGGTAAATATGGTGATCTGGACAGTACACTAATATCCTACGGACCATGCCAGACACCTACCCTAGGCTTCTGTGTGAACAGACATGATAAGATCCAATCCTTCAAACCAGAACCATTCTGGGTTATTCAAATACAGGTAAGAAAACTGATCTAATACTATTATTAATTTTTTTGTATCTTTACATATATGTATGCAATCAACAAAATTTAATTCATCATCTGGTTTCATGAGGGAGGCGCAACTAAAGTTCATCAGGGCCCCGTCTTACAAAGAGTTACGATTAATCCAATCAATCGTAACTCTATGGAAATCCATCAGGGTCATAATTTTTCTACGGGGAATTCACAAAATGTCTTTTGTAAACAAAGGAGAACACACCAAATTGTCTAGAAATCAAGTAATTATTGGAAATACATTCATATCTAGATTTCTTTTTTTTTAACAAACATGCATTTCATGTGTTGACTTTGCTGGCTTTCCATAGTTGCGATTGAACAGATCAATTGCAACTCTTTGTAAGACGGGGCCCAGAAGTCACTTCTCACTACAGAAACAGTGACCAGCAATCTTAATCTACATTTGATAGATAAGTGGAAGGTCTCCATAAATTTCAGCTTTTGTTTTCTGATCTCTCCAAGTGATATTTTGTACCCTTATTAAAAGTCATGTATATGTGCCATTTAATTTTTATTAATATGTATATTTTCTGGTTACTGAATTGAATCAAAACTTCAAAAATTGGCTAGAATTTGGATCTTAATTCTTTTCATGTCTAGGTATCTCACGATAGTGGAAGGAAATTCAACCTAGACTGGGATCGTGTGAGGGTCTTTGACAGAGAGGTAGCGCAGATGTTCCTCAATATCATCAAAACACAGAAGGATGCAAGGTGAGATAGAGTGTTGATTTCATAAAGTATTTATGTATGAGCAGCAACCACAAGACCAACAATAAGTCACCAGGGAAGTTTTTCTGTCGGATACACTCTGTGATTTCGAAGGTTCGTAATTCCGAAACAATTAAATTGCCTATATCTCGATGTTCGTTAATCTGAAAACGTGAAAGGGTACATTAAAACGAAATAAGGGTCCATGTTCCGAAGGTGCGTTAATACGAAAACAAGGTTCATTGTTCAGATGGTTTGTTAATCGGATAACGAAATAAGGTTCCTTGTTCCGAAGGTTCGTAAGTACGAAAACGAAATAAGGTTCGTTAATCATTTAGTTTTTGGACTAACGAACCTTCGGAATTACCAAACCTTCGGAAATACGAACCTTCGGAATAACGAACCTTCAGAATAACGAAGCTTCGGAATTACGAATTTATGCGTTTCTATCAATAGCTAAAACAGTTATTTGTTCTTAAAAAGCAAATATTAACTAATAAGCTAATCTAGCAAAGCAATTCTTCTGATTTGTACTGTTAGAATTTCAAGTTGTATAGTAATATAGGAAACAAGATACAAGAGTTCATTTGACACAAGATTTTGTGACTGCTTAAGTTTCACTGAGATTGCAGTGTGCACATCTGAAATGTGAGTGAACTTCGAACTTCAGACATTGTCTTTTTCTTTATTCCTTAAAGCCCTCACTGAATTTTTCCCTACATTCATTCAAGTACTCATGTGGGTTATTGTTGGTCAACTTCAACAAGTTATTTATCGTTTCAGTGTGCTACATAACTTTACAGAAGCGCTTGCCTGGTCGGGCAAGTAAATTTTTTAAATGGTTTGAATATACTTGCCCAAAAATCTATTTCACTTGCCCGAAAAACTCCTTGAAAAAAAAGTTTTATTCTTCAGAAGAAAGTTTTGGGGTTTTATAAACCATAAACTGTTTCTCGCTTTTGAACTTGTTATTGCATTTCTTTTTCTTGCCTGCCATGATCAAAAATAGGGTAATATCATATCATTTATTGACCGTAACTTTGGTCATTCTACTGTGAGAATTTTGCTTTCTACTGTATGAATTTTGCTTGCCCAATTCCTACAAGTAGTTTTGGTCTTCAAAAGCACTTGCCTGACTCTTGCCCTGGGAAATCGGAAAAGTGCTTATGTAGCTTTGAAAACTTAGATGTGCTTTTCCAGACTCAATGAAATCTCAAAATTCATGTTGGGCAACTTATTGTTCTGTTTGGGGTGGATGGCCACATATATTGCTGTTATTTTTTATTATTGATTTCATTCAGTCATGTACTTGAAGCAATTTTTTGTGAGCTGAAAACAGAAGTAGTTTCGTTGCAAATTTATTCAAATATTTCCAATGAAGAGTTTACTTCAATCAAGGTTTTTTTTTTCTTTACTTTCTATTGCTTAATGTTTAAAAACATATATATATTTGCAATTGCAATTACATTATAATGGATGATTGCAATATAACAACTCCCAACAACATTTTTCAATCACTTCTTATCTATTCACCAACTAGAGTAACCTCAGTGTCGCAGAAAGAGAAATCTAAACAGCGCCCCCAGGCTCTTAATACTGTAGAGTTGATGCGTGTGGCGAGTGCATCGCTCGGTATGAGCCCCCATCATGCAATGCAGATTGCCGAGAGACTGTATACGCAAGGATATATCAGCTACCCTCGAACTGAAACCACAAGTTATCCTGAGAACTTTGACCTAAAGTAAGATTATGGTATAGAAATATTGACTGCTCATGAGGGCAATATTGAAAATTTTTGCCTCACAATGACCATGAGACTATCCTACTATATTCCCAGATTTATTGAAGGTTGAGAGAAATTAGAAGGCCAATAGGTTCAACATTATTGATGTGTAAAAGTTTATGCTTTTGGCTAGATAAATGTTTAAATGGTATCAAGTTTATTTCCAATTATCTGTGACTTGTCCTTATGCATAAATTGATCCACTGACCCATAAAACACGGGTGAAGACACCAAAAGTTTATGAAAATTCCACGTATTGACAAAGTTCTGGCCAAATTGTGATTTTGTGGGATAATGGCGTCCATCCTGAATTTCAGGCTGGCACACTTTTTTTGTCGCATCCGGGAAAGAAATTGTCATTTCATGTTGAGATTGGGAAAACAGAACACGTAAAAACTGTTCTCTAAGTAAATATGAAACAGTTATTTTGACCACTGTTTGTAGTCCACTCCTAATACAGGGCTCCCACAGTCATGGAAAATTCTGGAAAAAATTTGTAGTCATGGAAAAGTCAGGGAATTTCGAAAATTTGTGAAAAGTCATGGAATTGCATTTACCTCTTGGCTATGGCAGCTTTCGAGTTTGTTGTGTCTCACAACTCTCATACTTTGTGATCATACTCTGCTATTATAATTGGTGTTCATGATTTCCATTTTTCCCAGTTTTGTGACATCCCAAATTCTACATAGCCCCTGTGACGTCATGGGAAGTCATGGAAAAGTCATGGAATTCTGTTTTCAAATTTCTGTGGGAACCCTGTAATATTATCATTCATTACAATGTATCAATGTATCTAAATGGGTACCCGGTAGGATGCGAAAGATGTATGTTTGATTTTGCCAGCGCCATAATGAGGCTGCGATGAATGCAAGGAATGCTCCCCAGGGAGTGGAAATCGTGCACTTTTCGTGCGGGATTGAAATGAATCCAATGACCGGGGTATTAATATGCTGTAACACGCTTTGAGCCAATCTGGGAAAGGCGCTCTATAAAAATTGGCTATTATAATTACTTTTATCTCTCTGATTTCTAGGGGAACCTTACGACAGCAGTTGTCCGCACCTTGGAGTTCTGAGGTCAGGGTTCTCCTGGATGGCGAGTTCACCAAACCCCGGAAAGGAACAGACGTCGGTGATCATCCCCCTATAACACCAATGAGATCTGCTAATGAAGGCGAGCTCGGGGGAGAGGCATGGAGGCTGTATGAATATATTGCAAGGCACTTTATTGCTACAGTGAGTATTTTTCATCAGAGTTTAATATCTGTTTTCCCACTTTATGGGGTTTAGCTGTTCATTTCCTTGATGTCTCTTCCATATTGTCCTGTCATTTTGATCAATGTGGGTGATGTTTGACAATTTTGTCTTTGATAATTTCAACCCCATTTCTTGTGAGGTCTCCCACATGGATTTCTCGCAGCAACAGAAAATTTTAATATTCTCTTGAGCCAGTGTGTCTCTTCTATAGAAGAAGTATTGTATGAATGAATTTTTGTTGAATCTGAAGTACCTCAGGGCTCTGTTATAGGACCATCTCTTATTACATTTAAGTTTATTCATTATTTTGGTTGCCATCACCACCGTCATTCTATCATCATCATCACCATCATCATCATCGTCATCATCATCATCTGTCATCATCATCAACTTCATCACAATATTCATCCTTCCTCAACACTATCACCATCATTCCTCCTCATCATCATCACCACCACCAAAAACGCTGCTTCCTTTTTCATCACTCTCATCACCACCCTCCATCATGTGTACAGCTATTTCAGCTACCAATTTTTAATTTCCATGTAGGTAAGTCCAGACTGTCGATACCTCCTCACTACCATCCGTTTGATGATCGGTGAAGAAAGCTTCAGCTGTACGGGGAAGACATTGATCAGCGATGGTTTCACTGCAGTCATGCCGTGGCAAGCCATCCAAGATGAGGAGAACCTCCCCAACGTCACCAAGGGTGATATCTGCTCCATTGAAGAGGTAACTCATTTCATCGACTGCTAAAATCAATTTTAACTGCGATAGAATCCATTGTATGCAAGTTTGTGTGCCCTGTGCTTGCTTTTTTAGCAGGTTTTCCCAATTCCTGCTGTTTTATTCTGTGCAGAAAAGGCGGAGCTTAGAAGAAAAAGGACCCTGAGTTCCATTGCCAACCTTGCTGAATAGGCCTTTGACTTTTCATATGATGCCTTGCACCCTTGACATGTAAAATGTTTCCACGATCCGTGCCTATCTTTCACATTCCCATATGAAAGATGCCAAAAAGGAAACTTAGTGCTAAAGATTTTTTTTCCTATATTAACGGTTGTTGAGATAAGTTTTTGAAGAGTGCAATGGTTTTCCAATTCTCCTTTTAATTCCTTTTTTTAATGAAATTTAGCAAAGATATTCCTTGTAATGGGGATGTTCGGCCCTGATATGGTAAAAGGGTCTTGAAAAACACTGTTCGGGGAAAAACAGAGAACAATTTGTTTAAAGTTCAAACTTGTGAGCTTTTTTTATTTGAGGGATAAATTGTGTGATACTTTGTATAGCAATAAAGTGTATCAAAAACTGATAATTTAATTTTTAAAACCCTTATTTCATCTATTTATTTCAAAATTAATACCACATTTACGTAGTTAGACGGTTTTACCGTACGGGGCTATTGACATGCAAAAGGGAGTTAATACGGCAAAACGGTCTATCTTCGAGATAGACCGTTTTACCATATTAATCAAATGGATGATTTGGTAAAAGGGTCTATCTCTAATTATGGTCTTAGCGAGTTAATATGGCAAAAAGGTCTATCTCAAAGATAGACCGTTTTACCGTATTTATCAAATGCTAGATGACTCGGTAAAAATAAAATGTGGAAATGCATGGTATTTTACCACATGAACCTCCACAAGCTGGATAATCCAGCAAAACAGTTAGTTCTTCTAATCTGTCGCCGTCCTTGGTTTATGAAAGTTCATAACATTTCTTGGGGTACTGGGAAAAAAAGGATTTGCTATATTGCTTTTATATTGATATTGGACACCAGCTGGTCAGTTCTATACGGCAGGCTAAGGCCTAGTCCCTACTGCAGCGGCGGCTGGCGCGCGAAGTGTACGTCAGCCGTCGATACAGTAGATCTAAATGATCTAGCAGCTGCCTTGGTCTCGGAATTAGGATGAATTAATTAGTGTCATTGTATTCTGCCTTCTTTCTTCCTTACCTGTGAGTTTTTTTCTAACGACAACCCCAGCAATATCCTCCCTCTAGATGGAGGGAGGCAGCTCAGCCTCCCAACTTTCTTACGATCCATTTTTATCCTCCAGGCCGGCTCGGATGGCCTGAATATGCGCTGCGCGTGCGCGCTATGCGGCGACGTACTGTCTAAGAAAAAAGTTAAGAGTTGCCGTCATCGGGCAGTTAATATGGTAAAACGATCTATCTTTGACATAGCAAAGAGTGGGGGTTCATTTTTTTCGGAAAAACGGTCTAACTTGAAGTTAACCGTTTTCCCGTTGAAATCAGGAAGGATTAACAGTACAATTTGCATGGTAAAGCAGTCTAAGTCAGAGATAGACCAGTTTTCCATGGAAGCCTTCGGTTACAAGTCGGCTATGTGCGAGATAGACGGTTTTACCATAAAAATTGGACCAAAATTTAAGAAATTAACCTAGATAGCCGATGCTATCTCGAAAGCTACGCATTTTTGCGACAAACCGATCCCACCAGTGAAAAGAGCGCCTTAAAATTACCCGGATTTGAAATTTTGTCAAAAACTCAAAATTTCAAGATAAACCCTTTTGCCATATCAGGGCCGTGTTACACCAAGGGGCAGTTCAGTAAAGCTGTTGGTAACTTATGCATGACTTTACGAACAATTAGTGACTCTTTCTTGTAGAAAATGATATGCCCCAAATGTTTATTACCGTTGCTTTAATTCGGAAGGATTACCAGTCGTCTGTAACAGCTTTATGAAAGACAGGATGTTTTAGCCAGCATATGCTGTCTTGCGTATGGCAAGCCTTTACCCCATTTAATTCTTTTTATTGATATTATTTGAATTCAATTCTTGATTAAAGATTGAATTGTTAATGACTTGCCATATGACATCGGCTTAAATATCAAGGTGAAACAGCCCCTTTACATAACTTGAGACACTGAACGATTTTCTTTCCCAAAGTCTGACTGATGCGAACCAGTTCCTCAAATTTGGGGGTGAAAGAATTTTCACATAATTCACACATTCAGAAAGTTTCAAGTAATGACCAATGTTTGTTTTTTCATCTATCCAGGCTAAACTCGGTGAGCGCCAGACCAGCCCTCCCGACTATCTGACAGAAAGTGAACTGATCTCCCTCATGGAGAAGCACGGGATAGGCACCGATGCCAGTATACCCGTTCACATCGAGAACATCTGTCAGAGGAACTATGTGAAGGTTGAAAGTGGGCGTCGCCTCGTACCCACGCGGCTTGGAATAGTTCTGGTTCATGGTTATCAAAAGGTAATTTTCTCTGGCCCGTATTCCGAAATCGGGTTTAACTTAAACTCAGTTTGGTTTAAAGTTGTGGTTTAAGTATGGATAGCCAATTGTTACATAAATCACTAACAGTAGAGATATCATATTTCACCTCATTTGGCTCTCAAATCATTCATAATTGTCTAGGAAGTATAAAAAGATGATTGTCTTCACCATCAATGAGTCAGGAAAGAGCACAGTAAACCTAAGAAACATGCAACTTAATAAAAATTTTGACACTTTTAGCTTCCCATAATTTTAGCACAGAGTTATGCTATGGTCTATTAAAGTTAAACCTGACTTCGGATTACGGACCTAAGTGTTTTGTATTCTGAAGTCAGGTTTAACTTAGACCATGGTCTAACTCTGTGCTAAAATTATGGGGAGCCAAAAATAAAAAAAAGTCTGCTTATATTGTATATATCTTATGCTTATTTTTTTTTGTTTCCCTTTGCTTTCATAATGAAGAAAATATTTCATTTATCATTCTGAGACAGTTATACATGATTTAAGTGTCTTAAGAGTTGATAAATTGAACATGTACTAATACAGATTTGTGCCCAAGTTGGCTCTCCATAGTTAAACTACAACTTTAAACCAGGGTTTAATTCAAACCTGAGTTCAGAATATGGGCCTACATGTAGGTGTCTTGTATTCCCTACATACCAGAGAGACAAAAGTGACATGTTCAGAAAATTGATAATAATGATAATAATAAACATTGTTTTTATATCATCACATCTCTATGTGCTTATATCATGTGTATGATAAATGAATATGCTGACATAACAATTGGTAGAATGGGGTAGTCTTCAATTCAAGTTAATCATGGTTTATTTTGTATAAAAACTATACATGTTACACAGCCAAAAGGCTGAAATGTTTACAATAAAATGTTCACAAGTCATATATGGGTAAAACAATTACAATTTAAGCAGGTTTTATGTAAGGATTTGTGATGTACATACATGTAGATAGTAAATAATTTTAAAGAGTAAGTGTAATAAATATTCATAAAATAGAATAAAATAGAATATGAAAAATACGAAACTGATGAATATTACACAATTAAAACTTCTAATAGTAATTAGATTGAAATGGAAACTAAAACGATGACAAAATTTGAATTAATGACAAGGCTATAAAAGTATTCAGAATTTAGTAAATCTATGAAATGTGGTATTGCATTTTTTCCTTAAACGATCTGTTTTGCATTTTATCGGAGTCTTGTGTTTGGCATGGGGGAGTAGCATGTATATATTACTTTCAAGAGCTGGGATTCAGACATCATGTAATAGGTTATCTAATCAAGTGTCCTAAAACGGATATAGTATGGAGGATTATGAAAAGTTAAGATGAAATTTGTGATTTTACATGAAAATTTGTTCTTATGATTTTGACCCTATTTCGCTGCTGTCAATTGATAGATTGATCCAGACTTGTCTTTGCCTACCATGCGATCTGCTGTGGAGGAGCAGCTGAACTTGATCGCTCATGGCCGAGCTGACTACGACTCTGTGCTGATTCATACCATAGATATCTTTACAAGGAAGTTCCTGTATTTTGTAGATCACATCCAAGCCATGGATGATCTGTTTGAGGTGTCCTTTTCTCCTCTGGCTGCTACTGGGAAGCCAATGTCAAGGTAATGATTGGTATCAGCAGGTGGATGATGATGATGATGGTGGTGGTGGTGGTGATGATGATGGAAGTGATGGTGGTGGTGATGATGATGATAGTGGTGGTGATGATGATGAGGGCAATGATAGTGATGATGGTGGTGATGATGACGATAGTGATGATGAAGATGGAGTTGATGATGATGATAATTATGATGAGGATAACGATGGAGATGATGTTGATTTTGGTGGTGATGGTGATGATAATTAGGATGATGATGATGGTGCTGTGGTGGTGGTGGTGATGATGATGATTATGATGATGACGATGTTGATGGTGACAATGATGAAGAAAAGAAAAGTATTGTGGTGATGATAATTGTAATAATGATGACACTGAAAGTGTTGATTATAATGTGATCATGATGATGATGGTAGTGGTGATTATTATAATGATGATAACCATGATGACAATCAATTTGATGGGGATGACAATGATGTAGGGGGTGATGATGGTTTTAGTGTTTACAGTTCGAAGATAATTTTGATGATTATGGAACCTATGACTAAAATGATGCCAGTCAGAAGTCCTAAGTTTTACACCTGATTTTGTCAACAGATGTGGGAAGTGCCATCGTTTCATGAAGTACATCTCGGCCAAGCCGATGCGTCTTCACTGCCCTACCTGTGAAGAGACATACAGTCTTCCTCAGAATGGCTCCATCAAGCTCTACAAAGAGATCAGATGTCCTCTTGATGACTTTGAGCTGGTCCTGTGGTCATCAGGACCAAAGGGAAAGGTAAGGAGATTGTTGGTGATTATTATTTTTTTTTACTTTATTGCTAAAGCCTGGTTTCACAGGGCTCAAGGACGTGAATGTAGAAATAAAGTAAAAAATTTGTACTTTTGTTCGCAAAAAAAGTGGACAAAATGTCTGCTTCATGCTCGGAAGCTTCGCCAGTAGTTAGAATCACTTTTTTATCGCCAGTAAATTTAAATATCATTAAAACTTCTTTTGAAAGAAAATGGACTCCATATGGCCCCCATGATAATTTGACAAAGCTTCTAGACATGTAATTTAAAGGTAAATGCTAGTTTTGGTAGCGATATCAAAATGAGTTCATACATAATCCATTGAAATGACCACCAAAGTGTCTGTTTGTATAAATAAAACATATGTGCCAAAGCATTCTGGAAGAAATTGTGTAATTGCTGAGAAATCAGCAAATAAGCACAGGATTTTGGTCAAGCGTTGGGCACGACATTCAAAGCAATAATTATACACTGTCCCATGTGCGCTTATCTGTGTTGGTGATATTCAGTCTGAACATTTTTGAGCGTAGATTTCAAGATTTTACAAAGTTCAGTTTATGTAACTGTACCAGATCTAAATCCTCAATGATATACTGACAATTAAGCCTTGTTTTACAGACTTTCTCATGAAATCAGTGTTTACGGCAACTACTGGCATTTCTCTTTAAGTGCACATTTTGCACACTTTTTTCGCATAAAATTTGAATGATGGACTTTGCCGTTTGTCGGTAAGCCCTCTGAAAGCCAGGCTCTTGGAAGCATGAATGCTTGTAAGTAGCAAGCTACAAAAGGACTGAAGGCTTAAGGTCCTGTATGAGGGACCTAAAGGGTAAATGGTTTACCAAAGGGAACTGGTGCTCAAAGTGGGAATCAAATCCAGGTCACCGGAATCCAAAACCACCTCTCTACCGACTGAGCTATCACCTTAATGTGGAAGTTTATCCTCATGAAAATTTGTTTTTGATAAATGCAAGAATGCTAGAGAGAAATATTTGTGAAGTTTTGATTAAAATCCATCAAAACATTTCTTCATGAGGTGGGCTCTCAAATGCAATACATGGTCATTTGGAGCATTGTGGCCCAGCGGATTAGTCTCTGGACTTTGAAACTGAGGGTTGTGGTTTTGAATCCCAGCCCTAGCGTAATTTCTTTCTGCAAGAAATCGATCCAAAATATGCTGCACTCGACTCGGGTGAGGTAACTGGGTATCGGCAGGAAGTAATTCCTCAAAAAGCTTTGAGCACCAGAATCGGTTGTGAAG